>NC_086365.1:16736162-17036162 GCF_036324505.1 Eleginops maclovinus
TATGACTTCATCAGTGTCAGAAATACAGAAGGTTTGACAGCAAAGATCTGAAACCCTTGTGATCTTCTGATCCTTATGGGACAACTGACTTGAGTTTGTTCTGTCCTTTCCCTCTACACATGGCGCCCTCATGTGGAGGAACTACAGAAACACAATAACATTGTTTTTGTGTGTTTTTCCATAAAAATCAACAATTATTTTTTTTAAAAAGGGTGAATTTGGTGCAAAGACTTCAGATTCCCGATGAATGAAGTGGCTCTTCACTGTGACGTGCTCAAAGATACAATCCATGCTACAGTTTGTGGATCATGATGTTGAACAAAAGAAAACAAACAAATACTAAAGCAACACAAATAAACAAACTAGCAAAGTAAACAAAATAGTAGAAAAATGCAGTTTAAGGAACAACAAAGAACCAACAACCACACGGACTAACAAACAAACACAACCTCGAATGGGGCGGTAATAAACACACTCGAGTCCTCCTTCAGTTTCATTACCAGAATATTTTATTCTTTTTTCCTATTAAAACACTAGCTGCCATATTTAACAAAACAGCCAAAAACGGCCAAGTGCCTCAGTCCTCATCCTCCAATCAGATCTCCTCTAGAGCGGGTCACATGGGGCCAGTGGGCGTGTCCTTGGCTTTTTTGCTGCTGCACTGTGAACACTGCTGCCACGGAAACCGGTGGTCGCCACGGATTGGCTGTGGTGACTTGTGGGCGGAGTCGAGTCTGGTCCCCTATAAAAACCGTCTCCTGGTGGAAGTATTGCATCGTTTACCCGCAGCCAGCAGGGGGAGCACTCCTCGAGACACAGTTTTTCCCCTTTTTCTTAAAATACTGCCTTATCTGTATGTATATATATATTTAAATATATATATACATACAGGTACATTGGTGCCTCCTGGAGGGAATAAAAAAGTAAAAAACTGGGATATATAACGTAAAGAAAATGGGAAGTTTATGTTGGTTTTTGGTGGAGTGTCTAGTGTACACAGATATTACCTGAAAAAATGATTTGATTTTTCTAATTTACCTCTAGGGTACTTTTTTTCTAAAATGATTATCTATAAATTTGGCTGTATTTTTTCAATCAGTTGAATTGTTTTTAAATAGGTCTCTGTATACATGTAGACGTGGCCTAAACGTAAAAGTGGGACATTTTGGGAATTTTGTTTACTATCTTACTCTGTACGGTAAAAATGAAACAACAGCCGGCTAACTTAGCTTAGCATAAAGACTCGAAACAGGAGGAAATCGCTAGTGTGGCGCTAACAAAATCCACCTACCAGCAACTATAAGGCTGATTAACTGTATTTGTTTAATTTGTATAAAAAGTAAAAAGTAGTCTTCATGCTGAGCTAATATCTCCTGGTGTTAGCTTCATATTTAACTGAAAATGTCATTTTGAGATGCATGTATTCTGATTGGCCCAGACTGTTGCCGGGCAGAAAAAAAAGATAGTCAATGTGGGAGGGGGAAGAAAGATAGAACTTGAATATTAAAATTTAAAAAGGAGAAGAAAAATGGAGCTTTAATAAAGAAAATAAAAATAGTAATTTAAAAGAATATGGTGAAAACCGGGGAAGAGCTGCATCCATGTGAAAGGGATGTGCAATCAGAAGCGTTTTAAAACATCCCATTTTAGAAAGGATGTTCAAAAAATACAATTAAAAATGTCAAACATCCCGCTCAGTGACTTTCTGTGTTTCTGGCTGCTAAACCTGACCTCATTGATTAAAAAACAAACAAACAAAAGCTTTAAAATTAACACAAATCTTCACATAACATGAACAAACAAAAAAAGATATTTTTTCTTCTTTTATTATGAAATAGTGCTACAATGTACATTGCATTTCCTCTCCTGACTCTCCGCTGTCTGCTGATGTGTGTGTGTGTAATGCTGCTGAATAAACCTGGTAAAAATAAAGAGATATTGTTCCTGCCAAAGATCAGAGAGCTGTGACACAGTGTGTGAAATAATTATCCACCTGACAGGTGATTTTATTGTTTAAAATCCGTTTTTTAAAAGCTTCTCTAGACAAAAATAGTCAATTTTTTAAGAGGAATCACAGGATCAGATGGACAGTTATTTACAGTGTGTGTGTGTGTGTGTGTGTGTGTTGTACTGTGCTGGCGTTAAGTCCACATGGAGGGGGGGTTGGGAAATAAAATAAAAAGTAAACAGAGAATGAGGTAAGGAACAAACAAAAGTTAAAATCATAAAGTCTATCAGTGTTTAGAGAGAGCTGGACGTCCTCTCCTGGCCAGATTCACTGTGAGTGTGTGCAGGTGGAGAAACCTAAAGGGGGCAGGGCTAGGAGGTGATGATTGACAGCCAGGAGGACCAATGGCAGGCAGGCAGGAGGAGGTAGAGCCAATCAGAAGGCCTGCTGGGCGGGATTGTAGTTGAATGTGGAGGGAACGTGAGGCCGCTCTTCTAGTTTGTCATACTCCAGATGAAACTCCTGAAACACACGGAGAGGAAGTCAGATTTATGGGCTGGAACATGTACTCATTACAAATCTGGAAAACAAGGTTTCTACTCAGAGAAAAAAATCTGAATTTCCAAGATTCAAATTGTATTTTTGAGAGAAAACTCACAAATATAAAGAACATAATTACTGAGATTAACGAGCTACATTTAAGAGGAATAAAGGACAACATAAAACCCAGATTTTCTCTCATATTAAAGCTGTACAATTACAATGAGAAAACTAAGATTTACAAGGAAGAAGCCCGGATAATCTTCTGAGTTTAAGTACCTACGTATGGACATTATTCTAAACTGAAATGTGTGTCAGGTGTAGGTGTTGTACCTTGGCCACCTTCCTCCAGTTGAGGCAGTCGAAGAAGTAGTAGGTCCCTCTCTCGTAGGCGTTGGTCTTCAGCGTGGGCTCCATCCCCGGGGCCCGAGTGATCCAAACCCGCTCCTCTTTATGGTACCGCCAGTCCCTGTTAAACCTAAACACACACACACACACACACACACACACACACACACACACACACACACACACACACACACACACACACACACACACACACACACACACACACACACACACACACACACACACACACACACACACACACACATTTTGAGAAAGCAGTCTAATATTTGTTTTAATGAAGTGTTTAAAGAGTCCATATTCTGCTTTAATGTTCAAACAGCTCTTTATGTCTCTCAGACTGCCTGTGCTGCAGCTCCTCCTTTCACCCTCTGTCTGAAACCAGAGCCCAGTCTGCTCTGATTGGTCAGCTGGCCGGCTCTGTTGTGATGGGTCAACCAGCTTAAAAATGTCCCTCCCCTTAGCCTATCACGTACAATGTGTCGGAGCGCTACCCAATAGGAGGGCGGGTGTTCCATAGTGATGTCACCATGTTAGGTAAATGTGGGATTTCAGCCTTCGCAGACCATTGACATGCACTAACACCTATAGAACACACTACAGGGAAGGGGAAACCCAAAGGAGCAGAATAGGGCCTCTTTAATCTAGTTTTTGTTCGAAGCTGTATGTGTGTTTCTGTTTCTCACAGTTCTACTGCAGCCAGGAGTTGTAGTAGGTCTCCTCCGTTCATGTAGTAGAGGTAAAACAGCAGATCTTCTCCATACCGCGACAACTTGATAGCTGCTAACTGGAGACATGAAAAGTGGAGGGAAACATAACGTTTTAAAATATTATTTATAACGGCATCTTGTGCACTGATGAACAGTGAACGCTTAATTTCACTGAAACACAAAAAACGATGGTTTCATTTTGAGTTTGTTTCTTATTATTTACCACGTACATTTAGGTAAAAATCAGGGTTAATTTACTGAGATTCTCAGAAATGAAACACTGAATTAGTTTCCAATATTCCCAAAAATAAATAGTTGTTTCTGGTGTTTATTTTAAGTACACACCTTGTCCCTTATGTGGATGTTGGTTAAATACTCTGAGGGGACGTGGAAGTCTGCAGAGAGAAGAGGAGGCAAAACGAGGTGAAAACACTCCATAATTACCCAGAACAAATCCCATTAAATGAAACTAAACTCACCTATGTCCTGCGGTCGACACGGAGCCGACGCCCAGGGAGACGCGAACTTAGGATAAAGATTCCTGAGACAACAGAGAAAGAGATTATTAGATTCTCTGTAAATAATAAATAGTGACATGAAAAAGGTGTGGGGTCTCATCGTACTCCGGGGAGTTGAGGTTGAGGCCCAGCGTTGTGAGGTCGGAGCCCAGAGCAAGGTGCACCATGCCGGGGTCGGTCTCTGCCGCCCGGATGAACGTCAGCAGGCCGATCATCCCAAACTGATCCGTTACCATGCCGATCGGGATGTTGGTCACCCGCCCTGAGAAACAAGAGACGACACGCTCAAGTTATAAAAGCTATAAAGGACCTACAGCCCGGTCACATGACTATTTCTCTTTCGTCTCACCATCAGGAAGCACCTGAATCCCTTTCTTCTGCTGGTTGTTGTTGCTAGGCGCGGAGCTCTTGTCTCCAGGGAACTTTGGACCGTCTGAGTTGGAGGCGGGCTTTCCCGACGAGTTCAGATTCTGATTGGACAAAAACGGAGGGAAAAAACAGTCCGAAAAAATGGGACGAGTCAGGACGTGAGAGCGCTGCACAAGTAAGGAAAGGACAGATCAACCCTCAATTCACACCAAGTTCATTTCGTCAACAAAGACGGAGAAACACAGAGAGAACGTCGAGGAATAAATCTATATATTTAAAGGAGTAGGGGCTCTAACCGTTTTGCTGTCTTCGCTGGTGCTGCTGGGGTCTTTTGATTGGTAGTTGGGCCCGGGGAGAGCCGGGAAATCTTCGTTGTGAATCGAAAAATCCTGAGACTGCTCATTGGACGGCTTCGTTACCATGCCAACTGGAAACATGGAGGATAGCGTGGTTAGCGACGCAACGACTGTAACGCAATAATGGGATACGATAAAAATGTTAGAGTCACAGTTATGAAATATCTCAGTTTCTTTCTCTTGGTGGTAATTGTACACATTTATTTTGTTGTTACATATTGTACATTTCTACTATCTTTATAACATGTTTTTACTTAATCTTCTTATATTAATAAACACTTTTTTAAAATCTGACGTCACTTTCTTTTCTTATATACATTTTTTGTCCATTTTTTCAAAGCTTAATTGGACATTGTTACTTATTTTTTTAATACTCATGTTTATATAAATATTTTCTACGGAAACCCAATTTATCACGGGGTAAATAAATAATTATACATATCAACTTCACTTCATGTTTTAGACTATATTGTACAGAAATAGGATGCATAACGTCCCACGCTCTATCATATCAGCTCTCAATTGAAATATGTAATGAAATTAAAGTCTGTTTTTGGAGTTGATACACACACAAACACACACACTTCTATCTCTTACCGTATGGAGCCCGACCAGCCAGCGGGTTGAGTAGCGGTGTGGGATTTGAGCCTCCGTCCCTCCGACTCCGATCCGCTAACGCAGGGAAGTCCGACAGATCCAACCCCGTCACATTCTCACTGCCGTCTGCACACACACACGCACACACACATAAATAAATTAAGATGCTTCACGCCAAAGAAAATGAAAGGAAATAAAATATACAAGTCTTATTAAAGGTGTGTTTTTTACGAACCTGTGCCGTTGAAGATGTTGTTGGATAGGGAGTTGTTCATGTTGTAGCCTGGATTCCTGTTCACACCAAACCCCGACATACTGACACACACACAGAGACACAATACATGATTAGACACTTTACTCTTTAATACACAGGGCTCTGAAACAGAGAGCTGTGTTTTAATTAACAAGACAGGTAAAACATGTTTTAATTGAACTAAACATTAACCCTTCATCCATATCTGTTGGTGTTTAGCCTGAAACTTTGTCTTCAAAACTGCTCACATGGAAAGCACATCTTCAATAACTTCTTCTAAATTAAACTATAGAAAAGTATAGACCACATCAGGACAATAATAGAAGTACATAATCAACTAAAACTCATCGACAAGTAAATGATAAATGAATAAAGTAATAACCTGTTTATGGTGAAGGGCTGCCGTGCTTGCTGCTGTTTGGGCATCCCGATGATGCTCGGTGACGACCGGCTGGGACTCCCCATGCTGCTGCTCCTTCCTCCTCCCCCCCTCTCCACACCTACACCCCCCATCCCTCCCGACTGCGCCGTGGGACCCCCGACCTGCTGGCTGTGGTTCAGAACACTCCGGGTGTTCATCGGCAGAATCCCCCTGCAGAGAGACGGGGGAGAAACACGGAGGTTTACGGGACTTAATAACAAAGAGGGCGGCGTTAGAGGAGGAGTTCACTGATAAATGAATATTACTCATATCTGTACTCTCACTGCATATCTTACATCTATATTTAATTTAATCTGTCATTTAATCTTGTGTTTTACATATTCTAAGTGCGTTGTTTTAATTATTTTGATGAATTTTACCTCTGAAAAGTGTCATCTATAAATAAAATGATCACATTTATTATAATTCAATATGCTATTCATGCTCACTTAATGTTAATAACATTCTAAATTTGAATTGTGTGAGCTGTGATGTGGCCCTTCAGAGTGTTTATTTACTCTACAGATTACAGCCTTCATGTCAAAATGTAGATATTTTACTCTTTAGTTCAGTTTTATTTATTTTGGGATGTTTATATTCACATTATGTGCAATGCCTGGTTCTCACATGCTGCTGTGATGAAAAAAGTTCCCAGGTTAGGATCAATAAAGTCTATATATCAACTCTTCATCAACTGTGTGTGTGAGTTACCTGCTGGGTGAGGGGGGTGTGTGCATCGTGCCGGTGTTCGGTGTGCTGCCGTGGCTCGGGAGTTGGCTGCCTGGTTGGTTTAATCCACTTCGACTTAACTGCGGCGCTGCACTGCTGTTCATTCCACGCATGGGAAACCCCAGAGCACCTGAAGGTAAAGAAAAGAGACAGAAAACATGTTTACACTTTTATCAGCCGCAGAAGTCTGTCTGAAACCAGAGCCCAGTCTGCTCTGATTGGTTGGCTGGCCGGCTCTGTTGTGATGGGACAACCAGCTTAGAGATGTCCCGCCCCTAAGCCTACCACATACAAGGTGTTGGAGCGCTAGTTTTCTATAGTGATGTCACTATGTTCTAGAAGTAAACAAAGAGTTTGTGCTGCTCTTACTCTGCGGGCCATATAAGCTGGCTCCTAGCTGTGACAGTTGACCCGTTGAGGAAGCAGAGGAAGACGTCAGCATCTGGAGAGGAAACGAAACACATCATAGTTATTTATGTAATGCAAAGGTATGTCTATCTGGAGAAGCTCCTTTCTGGCATGACACAGGTGTTGAGGTGGGACTGATTTTAAACTTCAGTACAAAAATAGCACCACTACCAGGAAAATAAAAACCCACCTCAACACCTACACCACAAATAATGGCAGTACAGTCTCGCCTTGCAACAACTTTCTCCAAGTTCAAGTAACCTGGTACTGTTTGGGGTTTCTGTAATGCCAAGAGTAGTAAATAAACCGACGCAATCGAATCTCTGAGGAAGCCTTCAATAGTTTATTTACGTCTTTGTCAGGGCGGTGAGGAGGGAACATGGACTGCTGGGTGTAATAGAGGCTGGAGTCGTCCGCGTAGTCGCTCTCTATCCCTCCCTCCATAAACTTCTTCCGGTTAGCACCAAACATACCGCGTGTCACCTGAGGAATAAAAACACAGGAAACTCGTCAAACGTCCGCTGTTAGCAACACATTACTCTCTGCATGCAAGAACAAAAAGTCACATAAAATAGTTATTTTTTTAAGCTCTGAACATGCATCTTAAGTCTGCAAAAACATCGAGGTATTATGCTCAAAATATCAAATTTAAAACAAAGCAAATAAAACTGCTGTTTGTTTAATTGAGATGTAATTGACTGTCCTAAATGCTGCTGAATTAATTTACTTGCTCAGACAATCCACTTCTGTTTGATGAACAGTGTATTATTAAGAATTTTCGAGACGTGCACAGCAGCGACTATACAAGCCAAACACGGGTGACTCCATCCCCTTGTGCAGGTTTAACAAAAAATACCTTCAGAATTGTGTAAGAATACAGAGAGTACATTTGGAAAACGCGTGCATTTTGTGATTTAAAGTGAAGCTACAGCATCTTATTTGAAGACCACAAGTTATCCTGCAACATCAATCCAGCCAAATCACAATATCATCACCTTGTGTTCGAGGGAAATTAGCACCAGCTTTCCCGGCTGGGTACAAACTGTTATAAATGATCTTGAATGTCTGATAGCAGTTAGCCCAGAGTGAAGCATTGCTATCCATTCCACTGTCTTACAGGCTTATTATAATTAATAAAGTGTGCCTTGGAAACAGTTTTAGGATAGAAACAGCAACTTAAAACAAAAGTAGTTTCACATAATTTTTCATTTATTTAACTACATCAACCACGTATATGTACTCAATATATCTATTACCTATTGGATACTTTCTTCAACTAGTATTTCTGTTTAGCTATTTCTTCCTTTGTGTTGTCATTAAACTATCATCAAAATAAAGCACACCTGAAATAAGATACTAAAAGGTGTTAAAAGTGGGAACACATTTTTGAACAAGCAGAACAAAAGAAAGATAGAATCAAATCGTGGTTTAACTTTTGTTTTGTTTTTTAATCAACTAAATACAAGCCCCGTAAATTCCGCTGTACCGGAGAAACACAACAATAAAGCAATGTGTTTTACAAAAGATATGGTTTAAAGGTCGATTTCTGGAAAAATGCCCTCAACTTTTGTTGGTTAGATAAAAGTAAGAATAAATCAGATAGGCCAACATTAAAATGAAATACAGAAATGTGATAATAAAAAAGTAGTTTGTGTTCCAAAATTATTTTCGTTTCAAAGAAAGCTGCAGCAAAAGGCTAATGTTAGCTTTGTGAGCTAATGCTGTCTCCCATAATCTTCCTAACTAAAACCACCGTTAAATAACCACAGCTATCCTTCCACATTCACACATTACCCAAGCTATCCTGATTTGAATTAGGTTCCCGAGTAACGTTGAAGTAAAAGCTCTTATCTGGCAATAGGTGTAAGATGTGTCAGGAGCTACATGCTAGCTAAGTAGTGCGCTTCTGCTAGAAGCTTAATCGTTAGGAATGCATTAGGACGCTAGCGTGGGAGCTAACGCTGACTGCTAATCGGCTAACAGCAACAAATAAACGCCACTTTTGGAGACAGTTGTAAGCGGATAAAGGAGTATATGTTGAACCAGGTAAGTGGGATTAAACTGGGGGTGTGCAGATAGGTAACAAGCAGATATTAGAGCCACAAGCAGGTGTGTTTTTCTCCGGGTTTTGGGCCTCCGTCGGCTAACATTAGCTTCCAAAACAACAACAGAAAACAGCGGAGCAGAAGCTCCTGCTTTAAAGAAGAGCTTTATCCTCCCCTGGTGTCATGGCAAACACTACCCGAGTTTGGTGTTTTTATTTACTTAAATACGGGTTTCGTGTGAATAAGAGAACGATATAAATTAAAGGAATAAAAGAAGAAGATCTTACCGCTTCATCAATCTGTCTTCCCCGCTACTATCCAAGATGGCCGACATCTCTTCGCCAATCAGCGAGGAGAATGCTGGGAAGCCTCAGATCCCCATCACTTACCTTACCATTCCATACTATACTATACTATACTATACTATACTATACTATACTATACTATACTATACTTTATTATACTATACTATACTATGTTATACTTTATTATACTATACTATACTATGCTATACCATACCATACTATACTATACTATACTATGTTATACTATACTATACTATACTATATACTTTACTTTACTATACTATGATACACTTTAATATATTATACTATTCTATACTTAATTTTAATATACTATGCTATACAATATTATACTATACTTCATTATAACAACTTCTGTATTTAAGTTCCTTTATATTTTTATGTGTACATATATATGTGTATACACATATATATGTGTATGTATATACACATATATATGTGTATGTGTATGTATATACACATACACATATATATACATACACATATATATATATATATGTGTATATATATATATATATATATATACATACACATATATATACATACACATATATATATATATATATATATATATATATGTGTATGTATATATATATATATATATATATATATGTGTATGTATATATATATATATGTGTATATACATACACATACACATATATATGTGTATATACATACACATATATATGTGTATGTATATACACATACACATATATATGTGTATGTGTATATACATACACATATATATGTGTATGTGTATATACACACTGTACATATGTTTTTTTTTAATCGGTGTTTCTGTTTTTTGCCATCTACTGGTCATTACCATGTGATGCTTCCGTGTATGAAAGGAAAAAGTTATTAAGTGGAAATTGAGAAAAAATCAGAAATTAGAAAAAAAAGTTGTGAAGTTGTCAATGTGTGAGGAGTGGAGTGGGTTGTATCAGAAGGGTTAGAAGTGAAAGACAGTACTTCATAATTGACTTTTTTTTAACTGCAAACTAGAAGATTTGTATTTAATTAAATATATGTTTATTCACTATCTATCGGCAAAAGAAGAAACACATCAGTGATTTTGCCAGCGGCGACTAACTCATTTTTATCCTCCCATTTTTTCACCACAGACTGTGGTGAAAAAATGGGTAAAAATACAGATTAAAAATCAAGGATAAACATTATGAAATCATTTATACTTAGCTAATTAAGCCATTAAATAAACAAAGTGTGTTCATTTGGTGTGGGGTACGACAAGGGAAGTAACCAAACGTCATCTATTATTTAAAAGTAAGGATCACAGAGGCCTGGGAGCAATAGACATTAAACATATAACAAAAATGTGGCTGAAGGCTCTTGACCCCATGGTGGTCAAGCAGGCAGAAGGTACGAGGCAGAGGAGGATCGGAGAGCACAAGAGGCAGTGTAGGTGTGGAGGAGTTCAGAGAGATATGGAGGTGCAAGAGTGTGAAGGGCCTTGAAGGCGAGGAGCAACATGTTAAAGTGGTATTTAACGGGGAGACAATGGAGTTGTTGAAGAACCGGAGTGATATGATCCATGGAAGGAATTCTGGTGATGATACAGGCGGCTGAGTTTTGGACCAGTTGGATCTTATGCAGAGATTTGTGAGGAAGACCAGAGAGGAGGGAGTTGCAATAATCAATACGGGATGTAACGAGGGCGTGGGTGAGAATGGCGGTGCTGTTGGGTGTGAGTGACGGGCGGAGACGGTTAATATACTAAAACATGTGCTATGGTTAACTGTGAGGAGGACAAGACTTTACAGCACCTCCTCATGGACTGCTGCAGAGCCGAGGAGGTCTGGACCCTCCTGTGAGGCATCGACTCGGATTTCAATATCAAATATAATTCAATTATTTATTGCATTCTGGAGGAAAAGATGGACATAAAACACGGAACCTTTTCGGCTTGTCATTTGCATCACGTGTATGCAGATCTGGAAACCAAGGATGTGGTGTTCGCTCTGAAGAGGCAGGGCCGCACCCTGTACGGCTTCAGAGGATAGACGGACCCGCTGAGCGAACACACAACGGCTCTTTTAAGAGCCACCCAGCTCACTAACAGAGCTCTTATCCTGAATCATAGCTCTAATATTACACTACTCTCATTACTCAGTTCAACGGAATCTACTGAAGTGACCCTACAGTTAACACAGATATCCATCTTGTTTACAGTATGCCACCATAACAATATCTGACCACCTGAAGCCTGTTGTGCTGAAGTCCTTCAAAACAACATAATGTGTTTTAATAAGTGATGTTACACATGAGAAATACTAGTGCATACATCAAAGACAACAGACTGTAAACTAAACTCTGTATGTGTTAACCTGCCTGGTAATAACAGATTCTACAATGACTTCAAATAAACATTCAATCAATTGCATTTTCTTGTCAGTAGAACGATGACCGACTGCCTACAATAGGTATGTCAACATTTGAACACATGCTCAGTGTGACACACAGCTCGACCAATCAGGTGCGTGCAACAGCACAGCCATGTTTGCACACACATGTATAAAGATATCATCCGGAGTCTTTACTGGTTATTCTTTTGAGGAACTCCAAAGAAACAAATCATGCCTGAGTCTGCCAAGATAGCCAAGAAGGGCTCCAAGAAAGCCGTGTCTAAAGCCACCAAGACCGGCAAGAAGAGGAGAAAGTCCAGGAAGGAGAGCTACGCCATCTACGTGTATAAGGTGATGAAGCAGGTGCACCCCGACACCGGCATCTCCTCCAAGGCCATGGGCATCATGAACTCCTTCGTGAGCGACATCTTCGAGCGCATCGCCGGGGAGGCCTCCCGTCTGGCTCACTACAACAAGCGCTCCACCATCACCTCCAGGGAGATCCAGACCGCAGTCCGCCTGCTGCTGCCCGGAGAGCTGGCCAAGCACGCCGTGTCTGAGGGCACCAAGGCTGTGACCAAGTACACCAGCTCCAAGTAAACCCGACAGACTCACAAACACAATGGCTCTTTTAAGAGCTACCCACACAGACAAAGAGCTGCTTTCCGTCCACATCATGTCGATAGTCAGATATGATTTTGCTTACAGAAATTAGTCTTGTCAAGCCCCTTTATTGTTATGCTACAAGTTACATCCCGTTTCTCATCGTTAAGATATACTATTGATAGTTTCGGTCCCAGAAGTATGCAGACATTCCTCATAGAATATGAAATAAACAGAACAGTAGACCACCCACACAGACTAAGAGCTGCTTTCCTTACTTCTGAACAACTTGTAATGCTCTTTGCTCTGATATAAAAGCTGGGACATAATCATAAATAGAGTTGACATTAACAGGGAAGTACATTCCACAGGTCTGGTGATACACTTGAATATAATGAAAACGTCTCAAAGTCCTGGAAACTGATTAAATAAGCATATTTATTTCTGGTCTGCAAGGGTTAGTAAACACAATCAAACCATGAAAGGAGCCCTCTTATTTATATGCAACATAAAATACAAATGAAATCATTGTGAATGACTGTTCTGGGGTTTGTTTGCTACTTTATTAACATAATGATTAAAATACAAACTGCATGCTGTAACGTATCGTAAGTGTGAGACCTTTGGGATTGTTTGACAACCAATACCGGGTGTTTTGTTTCATACTGCGATTCAAATTCACTTTGAAAGGAGGAAAACTTTCAGAAAATACTCATTTAAACTGTAACGTCTCATTCTGAAAAGCCCACGAGCACGAAGAGGAAGCTCCTGCCACAATTCAGGCGGGCAGACAGACCTGTCTTCTGATTGGACGATCACAGTTACCGATCAATCTGACCAATGAGCGAACAGCTGTATTCCTATATAGTCTGGTGAGAACGTTGAACGAGACACTTTCATTTTAGTCTCGAAGAATAACCTGATTGAGGATGTCTGGCCGCGGAAAAGGTGCAGGAAAGACCAGGGCAAAGGCCAAGACCCGCTCCTCCCGTGCCGGGCTCCAGTTCCCCGTCGGTCGTGTCCACAGGCATCTGAGGAAGGGTAACTACGCCCAGCGTGTCGGTGCAGGAGCCCCGGTGTACCTGGCCGCTGTGCTGGAGTACCTGACCGCTGAGATCCTGGAGCTGGCTGGAAACGCTGCCAGGGACAACAAGAAGACCAGGATCATCCCCCGCCACCTGCAGCTCGCCGTCCGCAACGACGAGGAGCTCAACAAGCTGCTGGGAGGAGTGACCATCGCTCAGGGAGGCGTGCTGCCCAACATCCAGGCTGTGCTGCTGCCCAAGAAGACCGAGAAGGCCCCCAAGAAGTGAACACCCTGAACCCGCTTCAACAAACACCCAAAGGCTCTTTTAAGAGCCACCCACCTCCCTCTAAAAGAGAACTCTCCTTTCTACTGTCATCACTTTAGGTTTATCACCACATTATTAATGAGGAAGTGTTGTTTCTACAGCTGTCGCTCTCAGATCACAGCGTTACAGTCCACAACGTTCGTTGGCACCATCTACATATTGTTCACTCTAGAATGTAACTTTTGTTGAGCAGTGCATCACCTGCTGCAGCTTTTTCAGTTACAGCTGTTCGCCACCAGGGGTCAGTGTTAAGCAACAGAAGTTCAATATATGCTGATCAGACAAACAGTGCAGATCAAGTCAAACATTTATAAAACCAAATGATGCTGAAGTGAATATACCATAACAATGTAAGATTACACATTTAATTAAATACTAGTTGCAGGTACACGTTTGAGGTTTTTTTTTTTGCTTTATCATTAAATAAACAACAGCGACTAGTGGTAAAATAACATGGCGCGATATTCTAAGAGTTCATATGTTGTGTGACCACAGGGGATGCATGGACCATTATGCCATAATGGCGCACGCTATTATTTATCAAGGATGTGTATTGATGCATTTCAGGACCGGTTTCTCTTTAAGTGGGTTTAGGTGGCTCTTAAAAGAGCCGTTGTGTTTTGGGGGGGTTGTGGTATGAGGTGTGTCTAAGCCCTCTCTCCGCGGATCCGGCGGGCCAGCTGGATGTCTTTGGGCATGATGGTGACCCTCTTGGCGTGGATGGCGCACAGGTTGGTGTCCTCGAACAGGCCGACCAGGTAGGCCTCGCTGGACTCCTGCAGAGCCATGACGGCGGAGCTCTGGAAGCGCAGGTCGGTCTTGAAGTCCTGAGCGATCTCCCTCACCAGGCGCTGGAAGGGCAGCTTGCGGATCAGCAGCTCGGTGGACTTCTGGTAGCGACGGATCTCCCTCAGAGCCACGGTACCGGGCCTGTAACGGTGAGGCTTCTTCACGCCGCCGGTGGCCGGGGCGCTCTTACGGGCAGCCTTGGTGGCCAGCTGCTTCCTGGGAGCCTTTCCTCCGGTGGATTTACGGGCGGTCTGCTTGGTTCTTGCCATCTTTGCGAAGTCTGCTTCTCTGTGGAAAAGTAGTAACGCTGTCTCTGCGACAGAGCTGCTTATATAGCCAGAGCTGGAGCAGCAACGACGCTGATTGGTCAGACTTAATCACGTGACACACCATAAGGGGACACAACCCCGTAATGTTTTTCCCAACTTTATTTAAAACTCAAAAACAAAGTACAAGAGCCAAACGAAAAACAGATTAAGTTAAATCCTATAAAAACAAACAAGGTATTTTTAAATATTAAATAATAACTTATTATTAAAAACTGAATTACTAAATGATGGTAATACATCAGTTGTGATATATAAATTCTATTCATTGCTTTACTGTTTTCTGATTGACTAAATGATCGTTATAGAGTTACACATCCAACCTTATTTTAATATAAATTTACCAAAAACAGATTCAGATACGATATTCTTCATTCATTTTATTGAATGAATAAATAATACTCTACAATAAAAACATTGATATTGCTGGGACTCATTTTCTACTGACCATACTCGATGTAACTATTTACTAACAAGTATTTACACATTATTTAAAATGATCATGTTTATGAGGAATGTGTTACTTAACACTAGTTATCCAGTATAAAAACACCATGGTCTAATTCAATATGTATTATAACCATTATAACTGGTTTCTATGCAAATGGAGATCTATTTGAAGTATAATATATATTGGATCGAAACGTTTTCTTAGTGCTGCATTCGGATATGTGATTATGACTTTGCTTATGTTTCTGTATCTCATGTGATGAAAATGAAACTCACATATTTATCACATTAGATACATGGGGCAGTGTTGGTTGTTTCATGTAGTTATGTGAAGCCCTAGACACTAAATCAGAGTTGTATGTATACATATTGTAATATAAAAAGGAGTAAAGCTCTCTGGAGGATGTGGGTGGCTCTTAAAAGAGCCTTTTGTAGGTGAAGTAGAGGATGGGTTTACTTCTTGGCTGGTTTCTTGACTGCAGCCTTCTTCGCTGGTTTGACAGCTTTGGCTTTAACCACCTTCTTCACAGCCTTCTTGGGGGTGACTGCCTTCTTGGGGGTCGCTGCCTTCTTGACCAGCTTCTTCTTCGGGCTCTTTGTGGCCTTCTTCACGGGGGTTTTCTTGGCTGCAACAGCGGGCTTCTTCGCCGCCTTCTTGGGTGTTGCTGCTTCGCCTTCTTAGCTGCTGGTTTCTTGACGGCGGTTTTCTTGGCTGCTGCCGCTGCCGGCTTCTTGGCTTTGGCTGCGGGCTTCTTCGCTACCTTCTTGGGCTTCTCGGCCGCCTTGGCTGCCTTGAAGGAGCCGCTGGCTCCGGTTCCCTTGACCTGCACCAGAGCTCCACTCTCCACTAACTTTTTCACGGCGCGTTTCACCTGGTTGGCGTTATCGATGCCTTTAGCGGCCAGCTCCTTCTTCACGGCGAAGTAGGAAATTCCTTTGCGGTCCTTGGAGTCGGTGACAGCTTTCAGCACGAGGTCAGCGGCACTAGGGCCCGCCTTCTTCGGCTTGGTGGCTTTCTTCTTCGGGGACTTGGCCGGAGCGGCGGGAGCTGGAGCGGGTTCTGCCATGTTGCTTTCAAAAAGGATTCTCTGCACTGAGTCTGGAGAGACTGGTAGAGAAATCCCAGCAAAGAGAGGCTCTTAAACACACCATGAGAACCGTAGAGACTCAACCTCAGCCTCCTCACGGGAGCAGCAGGAATACTGTGCCACTTTGTGTTTTCTCCTCACGGACAAATGTAATAAAATCACACCTGGAGGAGACAATACCGTGTCAAATACACCCTAAATGATAGCAAAGGAGTTTATCTTCGTGTAAAAGTTAAATTAACAGTAATATTTGTTTATATTATTACTGGGAAGACTCTGAACATCCCCAAACTACTGCCATGTGAGTCGCTAATCTGTGACTTTCAACACTAAATGTCTTCCTAAATACTTTTAAATAGTTTATAATCCTATAAAAACTACATAGATGTTGAGAGTAGATGTTTGTTAACAGATTTATGTGTACACAAAGTAGTAGTTTTGATCAAATTTGTATGAAACGGAGGTTACATGGAACTCTGCAAACACAGTCAAAAGAGGCTTAGGTCTGTGCTCCTGCTCTGATGGAGAGCCGGTGAGTTTTGTTTTATTCTGCTTAAGAAATCCCTCATTGAAGAGGATTTACAAGTATGTCTTACACATCCAAGTGAATGCACATACAATTTGTGTTTATTTATACAAGTTATTCTCTACTTTGGAAGGCCTCTAACTTTTGTACTGCAGTAAACCATGTAAGCAGCTGATGTGGCCCAAGGCCTGTTGGAGCAGTTTACATTATTATTGTAATATTTGTATTTTTCTTACTCAACATTGATTGTTTATCGCTTTAATAATCATTACTCTTGTATCATCTTGGTATTTCAATATATATTGAATATGGTGGTATTTATTACTGGTTGCTTTCATGTTGATCTTGTGTTATAATTGGAGCTGGTTCTGGGAAGTGCTTAATGAATGCTTTAATCTTCAGATTATTTCCACGATCATGCGGAAATATTATTATTCAGTCACTTAATTTTGCTCACAGTTAAAAACTCTAACTGTTTGTGAATATGTTTGAGGTGTGATTTACAGTATCTTACAATGAAGCATTTTGTTCTTGTGAATGTCTTTCACATGTTACGGCCTTAATGTCGCCATAAGGTATAAGCATTTGAACAAAAGACAGTATCATTTCAAATTTAAGTTAGCAAAAACTCAAACTAATATGTAGTTTTTAAAGGCAAATGATCAAGATTAAACTAAAATCCAAACAGATTCATGTTCCTGCATAACCTTAAAGTTTATTCTTTATCTTTAGATGTTGAATCATTTGAAAGGGACTTGTTATGCCTGAAAATGTGTTGAAGCTCGAAAAGTCCTTTTCATATTGAAATATATATATATATGTATAGTCATGGATAAATTCTTTGTGCTTTTGGTGTGCATGTTTAATTAACTCTTGCTAACGTGTTTTTTCAACCCATAAAACAGTGATGTTTATGAATTATGGATCCACCTGAATAATTCAGTATGTACAGTATAGTGCCTAGGCGTCATTTGTCCCCAACACTTAAAACAAATATATCACTTATAAAAGTTACGAAAAATGAAAGAAATGTAACAAAAAAGAACATTGGTTTAGTTTCAAGATGTGCAATTTGGAGACATTATTAAAGTTTTCACAGAAAATGTAAAAAAAAAAGCAGCAGACACTTAAAAAAAGTAATGTCATCTGAAAAGAATTCCTCCGTACACACTGACTCTAAAATGACCCAAAAACATGCTTGCATAAATGTTGTTTGTATGTTCTCATATAAGTTTGCTCACTTCACAGATCTGTTTCCCCCCCTCCCCAGGGTTGAACTGAAATGTACTTTCATAAACCGCTATCTCCTGAACCTCACTTTTTAACTGGACTGTTTTCAGAGCGACAAGGACAACCATCGCACACTCATTCACTCCCCATGGTGGAACAGAATGATTCCTCCCGGATTCCAATGATTAATTGATGTTTGTTATCTAAATTGTCTCATTTGTTTTTTTGCTTTTTATTGGATTAAAGTTTTGCTTGTAATGGGTCTGTGACATGATTTGTTTTAATGTACTGAGTATCATTTCAGAAGCTAGGTCACCGGGCTATCCCTCTGTTTCTTTGTAAAAAGCATATCATTTTCTGACAGATAAATATAGAACATATTCCTGTGTCTGGCACCCAAATTTAGACCTACGCTACAGCCTACCCAGATTACTCTACATTCATAATAAAAAACAAATAGAAATGGATGTTTTAACCAATCAGTTATAAGAACTAACATAAGGTGAAACACTAAATCACAATAAAACAGAAAGACTTTGGATCGGTGCAGACGAGGCCCAACATGACAAACAACTGGCCCTTTATTAAAAATGACTGTATGCCGATTTCATAACTGAGTTTGCGCATTAAAATATACGTTGGAATAGACTTCCAAATAAATGATTTTAAAAAGTATTTATGATGAGAAATATGGTGGATTTATAACATGAAAACCTAACATTTGATGAAGGTACTGAAGTCTTTCAGAGAGCATGAGAGCTGTGGTCTCATGGAAGTTCTTCGTCAAAACATGTCTGATGCATAACTTTGAGGAGGACGAGACTCTGCAGCACCTCCTCATGGACTGCTACAGAGCCCAGGAGGTCTGGTCGGTCCTGCAAGGCCTCGGCTTGAAATTCAATCTCGACTGTATTTCAATAATGTATTGCATTGATAAAGGAACGATGGACACAAGACAAAAATAACTGTTTCAACTTAACATGTAGCTCATCTGAATTAAACTTCAGGAAACGATTGTCAGTCGCGCCACCAGTAGACACATACTGACCGAACTGAGAAGTCGAAGAAGCCTGGACCAGTCACGGACTCTGGACACATCGAGTCTGTGACTGAACTGAGACTCACTGGACAATAAACGTTCTGCTCTCTGTACCCTAAAACACTTTGTTCTTCTATATTTATGTTATGTATGCATTTGATTTGTGTATTTTCAATTTAGTGTTTGTATATTTCAATTAAATATTGTTTATACAATTTCAAATAAAGTTTTCTAAAAAAGGTTTAGCTATGTCTTGTGAAGCATTTTGTCATTAACAGTCGATTTCTTTCCTATCAGTAATTAAGTCAACAGACCTAGGGTCCTATGATAAACAGAGAACAAAAAACTATGGATTTTTGTTTTTCAGTTAATAATAAATCCCTAAGTCGGTTGATTTTGTTTGCCCTCTCAAAATGAAGATGAAAACATTAATAATCTTTAGATTTTGGTATGTGATAAAACAAGGTAATGTCGGGCTTCTACATTGGGCTTCTTGTTTTACCAAATACAACTTAATTGATTTCCTTTATATAAAGGATCTCTAATGTTTGGGACACATTTGTAGTTGCTGCACTTATTTTCAACCACTGCAGAAATAGTTCATGTGAATCCTATTAAACACTAGCCAGATAATCAGAAGCTTTATCCCC
The DNA here is from genome assembly GCF_036324505.1 of Eleginops maclovinus. Classification (NCBI taxonomy): domain Eukaryota; kingdom Metazoa; phylum Chordata; class Actinopteri; order Perciformes; family Eleginopidae; genus Eleginops; species Eleginops maclovinus. The sequence continues at coordinate 16,756,162 of NC_086365.1, forward strand.
TGTGTTTATGCTTAACTTGCATAATGGATTTCAAATACATATGAAAAATGTAGTGAAAAAAAAGACATTTTATTTTCTCATCCTGATGTGAAAGCAGAATAAAGGTGAAATGAAATGCATAGAAATGTAAATGTCTTTGAGAGCTTTGAAATCTACAAATGTGGAATATCATGACCCTAATATGCAATATTTTAAAGAAGTAGTTCAACACGTACGTCTTCTTCTAAGATGTTAAATGCCTGGCTTTCTGCAATTGACCTACTATGTATGGGGACATATCAAATATTTTATGGCTTAATACAAAGTGGTGTGATGTTTTGGATCGCAGGAATTCACTGACTATTTTCCATGTTTTCAAACATGTTCTTCTTTTTCAATCTTTATTTGTGATTTTAATTATTATATATACTCCCCTCTTTTTTGATCTTTCTGAACTGCAGTTGTTGAGTCCCTGGGCCAGCTCATGATGCAGAACACCAGATGTTGTTCTTAAAAAAGAAATGTATTTATTTGCACATAAGAAAAAGATAGATAGGATCATTTTTATTCTTCCAAAAACAGGGAAATATGCAATGTCAAATGATATAAATATTAAAAAAGTAGCACTTCTTAACAAATTAGCACAATACCTCACGCTTTTTTAGATATTCGAAGCATTTTATGACAGTTACTTATGGTCAGAAGTTTCTTAAATGTAACAGAACAGCCAATACAGCAACAAGAGAGCCGCATTTCGGGGATTAAATAAAATCATGCAATGTTGATAAAAAGTAAATTATACTAATTACCCTGTAGTATATTTTACATATATGTTTTAAAAACATCACACATGTTCAAAGCCCATTCCAGATCTCTAGTGTATTTATTTCATATATTTTGCCCTTAAGTCACAACTTTCATAAGAACAAGTTTATGTTAACGAACATTTCTCTAAACCTTACTAGTCTTTGCATTTTCCCTTAATTGGTTTTCCATTTCCATTGAGTTCCAATATCAAGTGCTCAAGCTTAAACTTCCCAAATATATCAAAACAGAGTAATGTCTAAAGATGTTACTTGAATTTTTTCAATCTAGAAAATATATCAAAGGTTATGAAAGTCAACATTAGTTTATTTATCCATCATTAATAAATGATGTCTTCAAATCTAAAATATGCTTACAAGTTAAAACAAAATTCATATTGTATCGAACAAGGGTTACACACCTTTTCTAAATTTTATGTAATAAATGTAATTTTTCTGTTGGCATTTTTTGTACTTTGCAATAGAAACTCATCTCTTATCACTCAGGGTGGCAGTTGCCTTGAGCAAGGCACCAAATCCCCCCACCACCTGTCTAACACATTTCAGATTGTAATTATAGATGTTAATAGTCATACTGTATGAATAAGGTTGTGTTCTGATATACATTAGACAATCTGAGCTAAATTGAGGTCTCTCCCTGTTAAGTAACAAAGACTGTATTTAGAACACAGCCAGTGGCCTGTCCTGATGTGAGTGTGTTTGCAGACACCAGAATAACCTCTGTTAAACAAAAAGGAGTTTACAAATTCAGGCTTTTTTCACATTGAGTCTTTAATCCAACATCTCATTTCACTATATGACTAGTTTTAGAGGGATTATAAGGTATTTTAAATCCTTTAAGAGATAAATTACAGAGAAAAGTCGCCGATCGCTACCACTCACGGCAGTAGTTTTAGAAGGTTTAAAGGCTTCTAATGAAAAATCAGAACTATTCAAAGCTTTATTTGACCTACACATAAAGATAAACTCCTTTGCTATCAATTCGATAAAGTGTTTTAATGTCACTCTTTCTCTAAATGTGTATTTTATACAGTTTCTGCTGAAGAGAAAACACAAAATGGCACAGCTTTCCTGCCGCTCCTGTGTGAGACACACTGGGTTGAGTCTCTACGGTTCTCATGGTGTGTTTAAGTTCCTCTCTTCGCTGGGATTTCTCTATCAGTCTCATCAGACCAGAACCGAGAATCCTACTGACAGCATCATGGCAACAGAAGAAGCTCCCGCTGAAGTCGCTGCCGTCCCGGCAAAGGCTCCGGCAAAGGCCCCGAAGAAGAAGACGGCATCCAAGCCGGTCAAGAAGGTTGGTCCCGGCGCCGCTGAGCTCATCCTGAAGGCTGTCATCGCCTCCAAAAACCGCAAAGGGATCTCTTACATCGCTGTGAAGAAGGAGCTGGCCGCTCAGGGTTACGAGCACACCGCTCACATCAAGAGAGCTGTGAAGAAGTTGCTCGAGAACGGTTCACTTGTGCAGGTCAAGGGATCCGGAGCCAGCGGCTCCTTCAAGGCAGCCAAGGCGGCCGAGAAGCCCAAGAAGGTAGCGAAGAAGCCCGCAGCCAAAGCCAAGAAGCCGGCAGCGGCAGCAGCCAAGAAAACCGCCGTCAAGAAACCAGCAGCTAAGAAGGCGAAGGCAGCAACACCCAAGAAGGCGGCGAAGAAGCCCGCTGCTGCAGTCAAGAAAACCCCCGTGAAGAAGGCCACAAGGAGCCCGAAGAAGAAGCTGGTCAAGAAGGCAGCGACCCCCAAGAAGGCGGCGAAGAAGGTGGTTAAAGCCAAAGCTGCCAAACCAGCGAAGAAGGCTGCAGTCAAGAAACCAGCCAAGAAGTAAACCCATCCTCTACTTCACCTACAAACGGCTCTTTTAAGAGCCACCCACATCCTCCAAAGAGCTTTACTCCTTTTTAAATACTATATTCAAAAGTACATGCTGTTATTTTATGATGTCACACTGACTATAACCGGACCACCCTCTCCACCAGCAGCTGGAAAGATATCAGAACAGCAGGGAGACTTCACATCCCCCCTGGCTGAGACAGCTCATTGCTCCAGGTTTAGATTCTCCATAACCATGAACCATTTGCACATCTGTCATTTCAATTCTATTTTATGTAAACATGTAGACATCTTAATCTCCACAATAATATATATTTATATACAGCCGCAGAAAACATTAAGAGACCACTTCAGCATTATCATGTTCTCTTGTATTATTTACAGACGTGTGTTTGAGTTCAATTATCTTTTCATTTCATTGAATCTTCAAATACTGACCGTCTCTCTGTTGGGGTTCAACAGACACGGGAACGGCTGCCAGACAGACAACAATTTAACAAACATCTGGAGTGGTCTCTTCATTTTTTTTCGGAGCTGAAATATATATATATATATATATATATATATTTATCTTTTCTACTGTATATACTTATATTTGCTGTTTATTTCATTAGTATTTTATTATTTTATTATGTATTCCACTAGAATGGCATACAGTATGGCCATAATACAGTAACATCATAATTCAAATCAAACTTCAATCAATCCCAAAGAAAATGATCAGCTGTCTAAAAGAATATAAATCATATAGGAAGTAAAACAGACATGTGCTTTGTAGAAATAGATTCATATTCTTGTATTTCGCATTACCTTTGTGTACTTTTTATACTTAAAGTATATCTAATATATTTTATAATAATAAGTGTGGTACTCTGGATCAAAACTCATCACATGCTTATGTAATCGTGATTTCATGTCATTACAAATGAATGCAAATCTAACTGAGGAGATCAGATTAGCTCCTGGTTTTGATAATATGAATAGATAAGTTCTAAAACCATTATCTTTAGATGTTATGTGGGATATACAGTGGGGCAAAAAAGTATTTAGTCAGCCACCAATTGTGCAAGTTCTCCCATTTCAAAAGATGAGAGAGGCCTGTCATTTTTATCATAGGTACACCTCAACTATGAGAGACAGAATGAGAAAAAAAATCACATTGTCTGATTTTTAAAGAATGTATTTTCAAATTATTGTGGAAAATAAGTATTTGGTCAATAACAAAAGTTCATCTCAATACTTTGTTATATACCCTATATATGACAGAGGTCAAAGGTTTTCTGTAAGTCTTCACAAGGTTTCCACACTGTTGCTGGTGTTTTGGCCCATTCCTCCATGCAGATCTCCTCTAAAGCAGGGATGTTTTGGGGCTGTCGCTGGGCAACACGGACTTTCAACTCCCTCCAAAGATTTTCTATGGGGTTGAGATCTGGAGACTGGCTAGGCCACTCCAGGACCTTGAAATGCTTCTTACGAAGCCACTCCTTCGTTGCCCTGGCGGTGTGTTTGGGATCATTGTCATGCTGAAAGACCCAGCCACGCTTCATCTTCAGTGCCCTTGCTGATGGAAGGAGGTTTTCACTCAAAATCTCACGATACATGGCCCCATTCATTCTTTCCTTTACACGGATCAGTCGTCCTGGTCCCTTTGCAGAAAAACAGCCCCAGAGCATGATGTTTCCCCCCCCATGCTTCACAGTAGGTATGGTGTTCTTTGGAGGCAACTCTGCAGTCTTTCTCCTCCAAACACGACGAGTTCAGTTTTTACCAAAAAAGTTCTATTTTGGTTTCATCTGACCATATGACATTCTCCCAATCCTCTTCCGGATCATCCAAATGCCCTCTAGCAAACTTCAGACGGGCCTGGACATGTACTGGCTTAAGCAGGGGGACACGTCTGGAACTGCGGGATTGAAGTCCCTGGCGGCGTAGTGTGTTACTGATGGTAGCCTCTGTTACTTTGGTCCCAGCTCTCTGCAGGTCATTCACTAGGTCCCCCCGTGTGGTTCTGGGATTTTTGCTCACCGTTCTTGTGATCATTTTGACCCCACGGGGTGAGATCTTGCGTGGAGCCCCAGATCGAGGGAGATTAGCATTGGTCTTGTATGTCTTCCATTTTCTAATAATTGCTCCCACAGTTGATTTCTTCACACCAAGCTGCTTACCTATTGCAGATTCAGTTTTCCCAGCCTGGTGCAGGTCTACAATTTTGTCTCTGGTCTCCTTTGACAGCTCGTTGGTCTTGGCCATAGTGGAGTTTGGAGTATGACTGTTTGAGGTTGTGGACAGGTGTCTTTATACTGATAACCAGTTCAAAAAGGTGCCATTAATACAGGTAACGAGTGGAGGACAGAGGAGCCTCTTAAAGAAGAAGTTACAGGTCTGTGAGAGCCAGAAATCTTGCTTGTTTGTAGGTGACCAAATACTTATTTTACCGAGGAATTTACAATGAATTCATTAAAAATCCTACAATGTGATTTCCTGGATTTTGTTTTCTCATTCTGTCTCTCATAGTTGAGGTATACCTATGATAAAAATGACAGGCCTCTCTCATCTTTTTAAATGGGAGAACTTGCACAATTGGTGGCTGACTAAATACTTTTTTGCCCCACTGTACTTTAAACCCAAATACTTTGTTTTTCTGTTACATCAGCCTGCCAAATGATCCTAAGTGTGCTTCACTTGTATCTTCAAAGTGTTCTTTCTGTTATAATATTTCTGTAATAATACACTCGTAATTGTTTTAGTATATGTGTATTTCATATTGTATGTTATTTGATGATTTAATAAACTGTGAGGTCTTTTTGTACTTTACACAGTCAAGTGACAAACGCTTCTCTGATTGGTCGATGAGCTTACCGCTCTACATGACCAATCAGCGGCCAGCTGTCTGGTATATAAGCTGCCTCCAGCGGCTCGATCGACATTGTGTTCTGCAAACCTAAACTGAACATGTCAGGAAGAGGCAAGACCGGAGGAAAGGCCAGGGCGAAGGCTAAGACCCGCTCCTCCCGTGCCGGGCTCCAGTTCCCTGTCGGCCGTGTGCACAGGCATCTGAGGAAGGGTAACTACGCCCAGCGTGTCGGTGCCGGAGCCCCGGTGTACCTGGCCGCTGTGCTGGAGTACCTGACCGCTGAGATCCTGGAGCTGGCTGGAAACGCTGCCAGGGACAACAAGAAGACCAGGATCATCCCCCGCCACCTGCAGCTCGCCGTCCGCAACGACGAGGAGCTCAACAAGCTGCTGGGAGGAGTGACCATCGCTCAGGGAGGCGTGCTGCCCAACATCCAGGCTGTGCTGCTGCCCAAGAAGACCGAGAAGGCCCCCAAGAAGTGAGCACTCTCAACCTGCTTCAACAAACACCCAAAGGCTCTTTTAAGAGCCACCCACCTCCCTCTAAAAGACAAGTGTCCTTTCTGTTTATAATGCCTCATGAAACATCAGCTCAACCATTTCCCATTTATCAAGGCTAAACATGCTGGCCCTAGAAGTTAACAATAGCATCATACAACAAAAAGCTTAATAGGTCGCTTTCACGTGACGTCATATGCTGTATCACAAGAGCGCGAAACTCAGAAGAGAAGTAGCTTCTGGGGATCTGCCATCCGAGAAAATGCCCATGTTTTATGTCGTTGAAGGCTGCTCCAATCGTTCTAACCAAGAAAAGGAAAAGGGGTTTCAAAGATTGTCGTTCACAAAGGTGAGAAATGTATTTGTGGCTGTGCTTATATAGCATGAGGTTGTCGTTGAATGCTCATTTAGTTAGTAATGATGATTAAGTTGCCAGAAAATCTATGCAAACCTCTAATTAGGTTTTCACACACTTGTACAACGGATGGATGAGAGAACGATGAAAGGCTGGTCTCACACGGTGGACGTTTTCCTCAGATGTTCTTGGCTGTCCACTCCTCCCTTCATCCCACACTGTCCCTGTCTCCATAAATGTCCTGTTGCCATGCACGAACTGACAGACGTCACGGCGGATGTGTTCCATACTTAATCCTGTAGTTTCGATGAGTCTGCGTATCCAATTTTGTTTCAATAAACCTCAATACTCATTGAAATACACAAGTGCAATGTGATTAAAAACGTTGATAATCACTGAATAGAACAAATTGGATTAACGTCGTGTGTTCTGAATTTTTGCTCACCGTTTGTGACATTGACCCCGGGTAATCTGGAGCCCAGATCGAGAATTAGCATGGTCTTGTAGTCTCATTAAAGATTGCTCCACAGTGATTCTTCACAACAAGCTGCTACTATGCATTCATATTTCCCAGCCTGGTCATCTACAATTTGCTCGCTCCTTTGACAGCTCATTGTCTTGGCATATGGATTGGAGATGACTGTTGAGGTTGACCAGTGTCTTATACGATAACCATTCAAGGGCATGAAATCGGTAACGATGGAGGATCGAGGACCTCTTAAAAGCAACAGGCTGGAGAGCAGAAATCTTGCTTGTTTGTAGGTGACGACAAATACTATTTTACCGAGGATTACAATGATCATTAAAATCCTACAATGTGGTTTCCTGATTTTTCCTCATTCTTCTCTATAGTTGAGTATACCTATGATAAATTGACGGCCTCTCTCATCTTTTTAACATGTGGCCCTTGCACAATGTGCTGACTAAATACATTTTGCCCCACGTACTTTAACCAATACTTTGTTTTGTACATCAGCCGCAAATGATCCTAAGTGCTCACTGATCTTCAAAGTGTTCTTTCTGTTAAGATTTCTGTATATACACCGTATTGTTTTAGTAGTATGGATCATATTGTAATGTATTGATATTTAAAACTGAGCTTTTGTCTTACAAGTCAGATCAAACCTTCCTGAGTGGTCGATGGCTGTACCAGCTAACATGAAGAATCAGCGCGCATGTCTGGTAGTATGAAGCTTGCTCCAGGCTCGATCGACTGTGTTCCAAACGTAAACTTAACTTCGAAGAGGCAAGACCGAGGAAAAGGCCAGGCGAAGCTAAACCCGCTCCTCACCTGCCGGCTCCATCCCTGCGCCGTGCACAGCATCTGGAAGGTTGACACGCCCAGCGTTCGGTGCCGACCCCGTGTACCTGGCCCTGTGCTGGAGTACTGACGCTGAGTCCTGAGCTGGCTGAAACAGTGCCAGACAACAAGAAGACCAGATCACCCCGCCACCTGAAGCCCCTATCCGCAACGACGAGGAGTCAAATTGGCGCTGGAGAGTGGCCATTCTCGAGCGTGCTGCCCAACATACCAGCTGTGCGCGCCCAAGGAGACGAGAAGCGCCCCAGAAGTGGGCATGCAGAAACCGCTTCAACAAACACCAAAGCTCTTTAAGACATCCCACCTCCCTCTAAGATGCAGAGTCCTTCGTTTAAGCCTCAGAAGACATCAGCTCAGACTTTCCATGTTAACAAGGCTAATCTGGCCCATAGAAGTTAACATAGCATCATACACAAAAGCTTAGGTAGGTCGTGTCACTTGACGTCATATTGAACAAAGCCGAAACTTCAGAGGAGTATTCTGGGGATCTGCATCCGAAAATGCCTGTTTAGTCGTGAAGGCTGCTCCAATGTTCAACAAGAAAAGGAAAAGGGGTTCAAGATGCGTACAAAGGTGGAATGTATTGTGGCGGGCTTAATGCATGAGGATATCTTAATGCTCATAGTCAGTAATGATGATTAATGTTGCAGAATCATGCAAACCTCTATAGGTTTTCACACGGTACAACGGAGGTGAGAGAAGTGAAGGAGTCTCACAGATGATGTTTCTAGATGTCTTGGCTGCACTCCTCCCTTCATCCCACAGTCCTGTCTCAAAGATGTCTTTCAGCACGAACTGCAGACTGGCGTGTGTTCCTACTTAATCCTGTAGTTTCGATGATCTGCGATCCAATTTGTTTCAATAAACCTAATACCATTGAAATACAATTGCAATGTGATTAAAAACGTTGATAACCACTGATTATGAAACAATTGATTAACAATCTACTGCTTTTTAATAACATGTTTTAAATTGTACAGAGACTTTGTGGACACTTGCATGTTTGTAAAAAGGTTGTCAAGATAACTTCACAACAACTCACATGATTCATAATCATGAATTCACTAATTATGCTCCCCACTGCTATATTGCAGGCTATGCAGATGCCTGAGACCGAGCTAACGATGGATGACATCGAGAAGATGGAGGATGTTCTGAGACAGAACACAACAGAGCTGGGAGATTTTTGGACCAAGGCACTGGACACAAATTCCAACCAGGAGTCAAGACAAAGTTCTACACGGGGCTCCCCAACTTCTTAGTTTTAATTCAGAGTTTTGAGCTGTGCCCTTCATCACCTGTGGCCCTATGTCTGTGCTGTATACATTTGAACGGTTCATTTTAGTTTTGCTGAGGCTGGGACTAAAAGTTTTGGTTGTGCTGCAGCTGGATTTCCTATCCTCTGTAAGAAGGGGTCGAACGACTTGTGAGGAAGAACGGCTGTCCACAGGCAGTTCCAACTTTAACAGACTTTATCGCAGGGTGATGAACTGAACATTGATGTAGGTTTAGCAGGGGTTAGCGTGTTATACAGGGTGTGTTCTCTCGTGTGGGTTTCTATGTAAATGTGTGTGTGTGTAACATAAAGATGAAGCAGAAATCAGTAAACAGGTAATGTAGAGGGATGATACAGTTGTCATCTACATTAAGAAAAGGCACAATTGGCTGGCCTATGCCGCCCTCTATTGGCCAAAGGCCGCAACAGCATAGCATCGACATACATCGACTGGACAAGACTACATGCACTTACATTTTTCATGCAAGCACACGCATGTCCACAACACAGACTCCACCAACACTATAACACAGTTATGCAGTTATCACACAATAGTGACAGTCCGATCGCCATCAGTGTCCTTGCTTCCACTGAACAGCAAGTGCACGTTGCGAAATTGCGCCACATGTTTGAGACCACTTGTAATTCTGGCTAGGGTCACATGGAATAGTCCAACTAACGGGGGAGTTTTATACACTTTATGTTTTGAATATATTTAAAAATAATTGTAAATGCAATCGAGTTTTACAAAATAAAACTGAACTGTGGATTAAAAGCATCAAGAGAGGTGGATCAAATAAGGACGGTTTATAAAACATATAAAGTGGAATGAATTGGTTAACAGCTGAACCATCATCATATTTACATTATTATTCTTAGGTTTTGTCTAAGTATCATTAAACACTATAGAAACAATAAGTGTTGACACTAATAGATGCCTTACAGGCTTTGCTGTTCCTAATACCATTACCTCAATTCTGCTTAATTTTCCTTTATGTTTTTGCTTCAACTCAAACTTTTACAAGTGTTATAACTGTATGGTGTTATTGCTACTGACAAATGCAGAGATGCAAGATGTTCATCCATGTTCATTTACAAGAGGCATTAAAGCAGGGCTGTGCAAACTGTTTCCACCGAGGGCCACATACTGAAGTTCACTTATGAGTTAGCAAACAAATCAAATGTAGGGGAATAATGCACAAGACTTGGAAATGCTTTAAGGAAAGAACAGCCTACATCCCGTCTGTCTTTAGGGTTTCATTTATTCTGTTGCAGCTCATTCCTTAACACAGAAGCCTCAGAGTGCTGAGAATGAGAGGAAATATAAAGGTTACATTTCAAGCTCATTATAGAAATAAGTTATTGGTTTTTTTTTAATTCAACTCAGATTTGTTGACTGAAATTATTTGAAAATTGGGCTCATTAACACATGGATACTGTGTTATATATTTTAACATATATATCAGTACAATATAAGACGAGCTAAAGCTTCATTTGTGGGCCATATTCCATTATACTTTTAGAATCAAAGTGGAGTAATACGCTTTCATTGCCCTTTACGTTATACATAAGAATACTTCTTGATTGTATTGTAGACTAAACATTATAGAAACGTTCTGATAGTCTGAGCACAGAACACAGCATCGATATGGTTATCTCTGATTACACGTTAATTAATATGTTCATTGTAAAAACAAGTAAATGGATGGAGAAATAATAGAGGTCAAATAAACCCTCACATGTCTTCACCACACAACAGCAGCTGTGAGAGAAACTGTGATCCAGATCATTGCTTTGCTTTCTGTAATTTATGTAGAGCTGACTCCATTCAAAGCTCAGATTAAGCATACTTTATTTCCCTCAGATAAAGAAACTGTTTTGTTGTATATGTATAAATTGTAAAAGTATATAAAGCAGAATTATGTCATAATTTATTTGGCTGGACTTGTGTTTTAGACAGAATGTGTTTCCAAACGGTTTTATAAGCTCCTTAAAACCAAATGAGCGCGAAATTTGAATTTCTACATACCAACCAATAGTTAAGCTGCAGTGTCACGTGCACACATCTGACCAATCAGCGTCGTTGCTGTTCCAGCTCTCGCTATATAAGCAGCTCTGTCGCAGAGAGAGCGTTACTACTTTTCCACAGAGAAGCAGACTTCGCTAAGATGGCAAGAACCAAGCAGACCGCCCGTAAATCCACCGGAGGAAAGGCTCCCAGGAAGCAGCTGGCCACCAAGGCTGCCCGTAAGAGCGCCCCGGCCACCGGCGGCGTGAAGAAGCCTCACCGTTACAGGCCCGGTACCGTGGCTCTGAGGGAGATCCGTCGCTACCAGAAGTCCACCGAGCTGCTGATCCGCAAGCTGCCCTTCCAGCGCCTGGTGAGGGAGATCGCTCAGGACTTCAAGACCGACCTGCGCTTCCAGAGCTCCGCCGTCATGGCTCTGCAGGAGTCCAGCGAGGCCTACCTGGTCGGCCTGTTCGAGGACACCAACCTGTGCGCCATCCACGCCAAGAGGGTCACCATCATGCCCAAAGACATCCAGCTGGCCCGCCGGATCCGCGGAGAGAGGGCTTAGACACACCTCACACCACAGCCCCCCCCAAACACAACGGCTCTTTTAAGAGCCCCCTAAACCCACTTAAAGAGAAACCGGTCCTGAAATACATCAATACACATCCTTGATAAATAATGGCGTGCGCCATTATTATGGCATAATGGTCCATGCATCCCCTGTGGTCACACACAACATATGACCTCTTGGAATATCGTGCCATGTTATTTTACCACTAGTCACTTTATTTAATGATGGCACAAAGAAAAAACACGTCCCTAACCCAAAACGTGTACCTGCATGTAGTATTGAGTGTTTATTAGATCAAATAGTATTAAATGTGTAACCTTACATTGTTATGGTATATTCACTTCAGCATCATTTGGTTTTATAAATGTTTCTGACTTCATCTGCACTACAGTTCTATCATAACCTGCACTGTTTTACTCTTAAAACCTCCGGTTTCATGTTCTTAGTCTTATAACCGTTCTGATCAGAACATATTGAACATGCATCGCCTCTGTTGCTGAACACTGACCCCTGGTGGTGAACAGCTGGAAGCGTTACAATCCACAACGTTTGTTGGCACCATCTACATATTGTGTTCACGCTAGAATGTATACCTTGTTAGGCAGTGCATCACCTGGAGCCGATATGTTGCAGCATTTTCAAGTAAATGCAGATATTTCAGAGTGAACACAATATGGACATGGTGCCAACAAACGTTGAGGACTAACGCTGTGATCAGAGAGCGACAGCTGTAGGAACAACACTTCCTCATTAATAATGTGGTGATAAACCTAAAGTGAGGACAGTAGAAAGGAGAGTTCTCTTTTAGAGGGAGGTGGGTGGCTCTTAAAAGAGCCTTTGGGTGTTTGATGAAGCGGGTTGAGGGTGCTCACTTCTTGGGGGCCTTCTCGGTCTTCTTGGGCAGCAGCACAGCCTGGATGTTGGGCAGCACGCCTCCCTGAGCGATGGTCACTCCTCCCAGCAGCTTGTTGAGCTCCTCGTCGTTGCGGACGGCGAGCTGCAGGTGGCGGGGGATGATCCTGGTCTTCTTGTTGTCCCTGGCGGCGTTTCCAGCCAGCTCCAGGATCTCAGCGGTCAGGTACTCCAGCACAGCGGCCAGGTACACCGGGGCTCCGGCACCGACACGCTGGGCGTAGTTACCCTTCCTCAGATGCCTGTGCACACGGCCGACGGGGAACTGTAGCCCGGCACGGGAGGAGCGGGTCTTGGCCTTCGCCCTGGTCTTACCTCCGGTCTTACCTCTTCCTGACATTTTTTAAGTATTTCTGTTTCAGTTACCAGAAGAGAATACCGGAACGTCACCAAAGCGGGGCTTATATATTTCCCAGCCGCTTTCTGATTGGCTATAATTGAGCGGATCTTCGATCGACCAATCAGAAAAGAGTCAAGTTCCTGATTTTACTCAAAGACTTCCGTTGAATGGTGTCACTTCAAAATAACATGTGCAATACTAAATCAAGAAAGAATCCGAATACCACAGGGGGAATTATATTGTGTGATTGAATGATTTCACCCTATTGAAAATGTTTATTTTTTCAATTGTGTATATGGAGGACACGTTCCCTAATAATCTTGGGGTGGTAGGGAAGTATGAACATAAAAAGTAACCGGGAGAAAAAAAGAAAGAGGAAACTGATTCAGAAAATCAGTTTATATTGTTTAGTAACTCAAAACTAAACGGGCTCACCAGACTCTCTGACAGCCAAGCAGCTCACAGGAGGAGGACGTTTCTGTTTGATCCAACTACTAAATACTTTTAATGATGTCTTGAATAGTCAATGGAGGGAAATAATAGGGAAAGACTAACAGATATAATAGATCAAATAAAAGATAAAGAGCAAACATGTGCAATAAAAGGTCACCTTATGTGGGACAATTTATCAATTTTAAGAGAAATTATAAATAAACCAAAAGAGGGAAACGTTTTTTATTATTGGACTTGATCAACGAAAAATAATCCACAGCGTTACCATGGTTTCCTGATATTTTCAGAAACTACGGAGCGGGCCGAGGGTCACAGAACGCACACGCGTTTAACTGACAGCCCTATTCAAAAGTAAAGATCACAGAGGCCTGGGAGTAATAGATCTGGACATTAAACTCAAAATTTCTTTTGTAAAAAATATATCAGCTGCAATATAAAGGAAAGCATCTTGGGTTGAGGATGGAAAACAAGAGGGGCCAATCGACAAATGGGCCCTGTTACAAATGAGTTCATGCTGACTTCATAACTGAATTTGCGCATTTACAGACAGACTGGATCGGACTATCTAATAGAGTGATCTTTAAAATGGTAAATGATTTTAAATATGGTGGTTCTATAACATACGAAAACAAAACATCTGATGAAGGCAGTGAAGTCCTGAAATGAGTCAAATGTAAGCGGCTCTCAGAGGGCATGAGAGATGTGGGGTGGCTAATCTCAGTCAACAGACTTGTGGTCAGAGCCGTGGTCTCATGGAGCTGTATGTTAAAACCAAAACATGTCCGATGGTTAACTGTGAGGAGGACGAGACTTTACAGCACCTCCTCATGGACTGCTGCAGAGCCGAGGAGGTCTGGTCCTCCTGCGAGGCATCGGCTTGGATTTGAAAATCAAATTTAATTCAATTATGTATTGCATTCTGGAGGAAAAGATGGACATAAAAACAGGGAGCCTTTTCGGCTTGTCATTTGGATCACGTGTATGCAGATCTGGAAAACAAGATGCAAGATGATATTCAACCAGACAATAATAAACAGTGACACCATCGTGAAACAAATACTAACCGAACTAAGAAGAAGAAGATCCCTGGACAGATCCCAGACTCAGCCATGGGGCATTTTGAGTCTGTGACCGATCCACTCACTGGAATATAAACGCTCTCCTCTGTTTAGGTTATTTATATATGTATGCATGTGTTTTGTGTGTTATCAATGTAATGTTTGTGTATAACAATTGTATCCCTCCAATCATGTAAAATAAAGTGTATTAAAAAACAAACAATGGGGGAGTTTGTCTTTTACGACCCAATCTTTGCTAATATACAATGAGTGGAAGTGTTTGAATATGTCAATTATGTATAGTTAAAACTATTTAAATCAAGTTTTCTAAAAAAAATTCAAAAGCAAAGGAGCTGCACTGAGGTTAGGGATAAGTCTTTATGGAAGAAAGGAGAGCGAGACATGGCCCTTACTATAAATCAGTGCACGCTGATTTCATAACTGAGAATACACCTTTGAAAATGGATTGTATCGGACTTCCAAATAAAAGTATGTTTAAGGATTGGTAATAAATCATGATAAATTATGTAAATTAATTTATAAACCATAACTCATGGTTTGGTCTTTTAATGTCTTATCCTAAATTCACAATAACCTATACTTCCTAGCTCGCTAAAATGACTGCAAACAAAGTGACCTTCACAAAAGGAAAACTGAATTGGTGTATCAGTGACCAATGTGTGATTTTACTTTGACTTAAAAAAACATCATAACCGGAAGTGCCTAGTATTAACAACTCTAGCTTCAAACAGAACAAAAAGGAGGGGCTAAAATTAGGACACCTGGCTTCAACCACGTCCGCATGTGGACTTTAAATAACCACCATCTCAATGGGTTGATCATTCAGAATTTTAACAAAGCTCTGAAATCATGTCTGGAAGAGGAAAAGGAGGAAAGGGGCTCGGTAAAGGAGGCGCTAAGCGTCACCGGAAGGTGCTCCGTGATAACATCCAGGGCATCACCAAGCCCGCCATCCGCCGCCTGGCTCGGCGCGGTGGAGTGAAGCGTATCTCCGGTCTGATCTACGAGGAGACCCGCGGTGTGCTGAAGGTGTTCCTGGAGAACGTGATCCGTGACGCCGTCACCTACACCGAGCACGCCAAGAGGAAGACTGTGACCGCCATGGATGTGGTGTACGCTCTGAAGAGGCAGGGCCGCACCCTGTACGGCTTCGGAGGATAGACTGACCCGCTGACCCGAACACACAACGGCTCTTTTAAGAGCCACCCAACTCACTAACAGAGCACTTATCCTGAATCATTGTACCGTCATCATTAATATGAAAGGCATCGTGCCTAGTAAGCGGCATGTACTGCAATGTACCGTAGCACAACATCTGAGGGACTCATGAGCCCCCCTCACTGGAGTCCTCACATTTGGCTCACTTTACACCTACTACACACATTCACATGTAAATGCCAGTCAAACGTAAATGGATGTTGGTTCATAGTTTGTGCTTCATATGTGAGTTGTGAACATAACATTTCGAAGTATAAAGTCCTTGGGTTTCTTTGACACAATGCAGCATGTTGTCTACTTGAATACGATATATACTCACGTTGTACTTCTCTGGCTCTGTAGCTGGTGACACGTTTCCTGGACACTTATTTAGGATGGTTTTCAATCATTACAAACTAATCAAATAGCCCTGACTTACATACAGGATGATAAACTAAATATTACAATATGCAGATTCAAATTAACAATGTAAACCATAACAAACTGGGTGTGAATTTATGGCCATGAAGAGACCCTGTGATAACCGATGGGTGGAAGAAATCATGTTGTTAGGCACCGTAATAGTATCGTTAAGCAGTGCATCACCTGGTTCACAAAGGCACCATATTTATTATCACATGAATGAATACTGTATATAACCTTCTCCAGCTGGTGCCGGCATGTTGCAGCATTTTCAAGTAAATGCAGATATTTCAGTTCAGCTGTTCTCTACCAGGGGTCAGTGTTCAGGAACAATCAGAGCTCAACAGAGTGGCGATCAGCATGTTCAATACATGCTGATCAGAACGGTCATAAGACAAAGAATATGAAACTGGAGGTATTGAAGTAAAACAGTGTAGATTAAGTCAGAAACCTTTATAAACCAAACGATGCTGAAGTGAATATGCTATAACAATGTAAGGTTACACATGTTGGGTTATGCAAGTATGTTTTGTTTTATCATTAAATAAACATAGTGACTAGTGGTAAAATAATATGGAGCAATATTATAAGAGTTCATATGTGTGTGATCACAGGGGATGCATGGAATATTATGCCATAAGAATGGCGCACGCTATTATTTATCACGGATGTGTATTGCTGCATTTCAGGACCGGTTTCTCTTTAAGTGGGTTTAGGGGGCTCTTAAAAGAGCCGTTGTGTTTGGGAAGTGGCGTGAGGTGTGTCTAAGCCCTCTCTCCGCGGATCCGGCGGGCCAGCTGGATGTCTTTGGGCATGATGGTGACCCTCTTGGCGTGGATGGCGCACAGGTTGGTGTCCTCGAACAGGCCGACCAGGTAGGCCTCGCTGGACTCCTGCAGAGCCATGACGGCAGAGCTCTGGAAGCGCAGGTCGGTCTTGAAGTCCTGAGCGATCTCCCTCACCAGGCGCTGGAAGGGCAGCTTGCGGATCAGCAGCTCGGTGGACTTCTGGTAGCGACGGATCTCCCTCAGAGCCACGGTACCGGGCCTGTAACGGTGAGGCTTCTTCACGCCGCCGGTGGCCGGGGCGCTCTTACGGGCAGCCTTGGTGGCCAGCTGCTTCCTGGGAGCCTTTCCTCCGGTGGATTTACGGGCGGTCTGCTTGGTTCTTGCCATCTTAGCGAAGTCTGCTTCTCTGTGGAAAAGTAGTAACGCTCTCTCTGCGACAGAGCTGCTTATATAGCCAGAGCTGGAGCAGCAACGACGCTGATTGGTCAGATGTGTGCACGTGACACTGCAGCTTAACTATTGGTTGGTATGTAGAAAATTCAAATTTCGCGCTCATTTAGATTTAAAAAAAAGATATGTTTGACCCATACTTTGTCTATTATACAAAATAATAATAGTGCATAATTCAACTTTTATTCATTTATTAATATTTTGTCGGATATTCCTACATTCCATTTCTAATTATTTTTAAACACACTCTGAAATGTGTCTAGCCACTGTGCATGTTTATGTATGGATGTGTTTTGCAAGCATTTTTTGTGTAACCAGAGTTTATATCTATATTACTACTTAATATAGTTTATTATAAACCATTGAAACGATGGTTTATTTTAAATCATGATCAAATATCAAATCCACAAAATGCCATGTTTCAAATGACTGCAGAAATACACCTGGAATACAAAACACCAATAAATGCTTTTCATTTATTTTTACGAGACGTTTTTAGTTGAAAGTGGAGTAATATTTATAATGTATTATAAAAATAGAAGCAATAACACAACTTGACTAAGTTGTTTGATCCAAGACATTTGCTGTGTAAAATGTGTTGGTTTGTAAGCAGGTTGAGATTCTGATGAGACATGAGGTAGTGCTGTTTGGATAGTCATGTTGACAGGATATTTGTGCAACACATTTCAGAGAGCTCTCACTGTTAGAGGTATAGTATCTATAAACTATGTCTGAAGTAGATAAACTCTCTTGCATTATAGGATAAATGGACTGAATATTTATTGTGACATTACATGTTTGAATACGTTGTTGCTCTGGTTAGCATGTTCTCAAAGTTGTTCTTTACTAGGGAATGTAACAGAGCAGTTAAACAGAAAGGAGAGTTCTCTTTTAGAGGGAGGTGGGTGGCTCTTAAAAGAGCCTTTGTGTGTTTGTTGAAGCGGGTTCAGGGTGTTCACTTCTTGGGGGCCTTCTCGGTCTTCTTGGGCAGCAGCACAGCCTGGATGTTGGGCAGCACGCCTCCCTGAGCGATGGTCACTCCTCCCAGCAGCTTGTTGAGCTCCTCGTCGTTGCGGACGGCGAGCTGCAGGTGGCGGGGGATGATCCTGGTCTTCTTGTTGTCCCGGGCAGGCGTTTCCAGCCAGCTCCAGGATCTCAGCGGTCAGGTACTCCAGCACAGCGGCCAGGTACACCGGGGCTCCGGCACCGACACGCTGGGCGTAGTTACCCTTCCTCAGATGCCTGTGCACACGACCGACGGGGAACTGGAGCCCGGCACGGGAGGAGCGGGTCTTGGCCTTCGCTCTGGCCTTTCCTCCGGTCTTGCCTCTTCCTGACATGTTTAGTTTAGGTTTTCAGTAAACAATGTCATTCGAGGCGCTGGAGGCAGCTTATATACCGAGCAGCTGGCCGCTGATTGGTTATTGAGAGCGGTAAGCTCATCGACCAATCAGAGAAGGGTTAGTCACTTGACTGTGTAAAGTACAAAAAGACCTCACAGTTTATTAAATCATCAAATAACATACAATATGAAATACATATATACTAAAACAATTACGAGTGTATTATTACAGAAATATTATAACAGAAAGAACACTTTGAAGATACAAGTGAAGCACACTCAGGATCATTTGGCAGGCTGATGTAACAGAAAAACAATTTGATATGATTAAAGTATTTCCTTTGACGGCTTTGGTTTTAACCAGCTTCTTCACAGGAGCGGCAGGAAAGCTGTGCCACTTTGTGTTTTCTCTTCAGCAGAAACTGTATAAAATACACATTTAGAGAAAGAGTGACATTAAAACACTTTATCGCATTGATAGCAAATTAGTTTATCTTTATGTATAGGTCAAATAAAGCTTTGAATAGTTCGGATTTTTCATTAGGAAGCCTTTAAACCTTCTAAAACTACTGCCGTGAGTGGTAGCGATCGACGACTTTTCTCTGTAATTTATCTCTTAAAGGATTTAAAATACCTTATAATCCCTCTAAAACTAGTCATATAGTGAAATGAGATGTTGGATTACAGACTCAATGTGAAAAAAGCCTGAATTTGTAAACTCCTTTTTGTTTAACAGAGGTTATTCTGGTGTCTGCAAACACACTCACATCAGGACAGGCCACTGGCTGTGTTCTAAATACAAGGTTTCAAGGTGTTATTGGTCATATGCACAGCATATACAACGTATATGTTGGCAATGAAAATCTTATATCCCATGCTCCTCCAACAACTCAACATACATGGTGCAAATATGATAATAAAATAGTGCAAAAAGAGAGAAGAATATTTACAGTAACAACAATAAAGATGTGAGGATGTGAAATATATACATATGTGGAATACATTGAGAGTGTTTAAATACTTTACACTGTTGAATGAGGAGGTATGGACAGCTGCATATATTACGTATAACAGATGTATATGGCAGATATGTATAATATATAGATATGTGTACTATAAACAGATGTGTATAATATATATATATATGTATGTGTGTACTATAAACAGATGAGATAGACATTCACAGAGCTCAGGAGTTCAGCAGTCTTATAGCCTGTGGTATAAAACTGTCTCTGAGTCTGGTGGTCTTGGTCCGGATGCTGCGGTACCGTCTGCCAGACAGCAGCAGACAGAACAGATTGTTGCTGGGGTGATGGGGGTCTTGGATATGACCCTGGTGTGATAATTCCATGTCAGGTCCTCACTGATGTTTACCCCGAGGAACCTGAAGCTGCTGACTCTCTCCACAGGAGTCCCGTCGATGGTGATGGGTGTGTGTGCCTCTCTCTGCCTCTTCCTGTAGTCCACAATCAGCTCCTTTGTTTTGCTGACGTTGAGATGGAGATTGTTGTCCTGGCACCAAGATGTCAGGGCTCTGACCTCCTCTCTGTACGCCGTCTCGTCGCCGTCTGTGATCAGGCCGATGACGGTCGTGTCGTCAGCAAACTTGATGATGGTGTTGGAGCTGTGTGTGGCCACGCAGTCGTGCGTGAACAGGGAGTAGAGGAGAGGGCTGAGCACACAACCCTGAGGGGCTCCGGTGTTGAGGGTCAAGGTGGAGGATGTGATGTTCCCCATCCGCACTGCCTGGGATCTGCCCATCAGGAAGATCAGGATCCAGTCACAGAGGGCGCTGTTGAGCCCAAGGTCCCTGAGCTTAATGATGAGCTTGGAGGGCACAATGGTGTTGAATGCTGAACTGTAGTCAATGAACAGCATTCTCACAGAAGTGTTCCTCTGGTCCAGGTGGGAGAGGGCAGTGTGGAGGGTGAGGGAGATGACATCATCCATGGACCTGTTTGCTCTGTAGGCAAACTGCAGGGGGTCCAGTGAGTCAGGGAGGGAGGAGGTGATAAAAGTTTGACTAACCGCTCAAAGCACTTCATGATGATGGAGGTGAGTGCAACTGGGCGGTAGTCATTGAGGCAGATTGGTTTTGTCTTTTTGGGGACAGGGACAATGATGGACTCTTTAAAACATGAGTCACATACTGTCTCCAACATACAGTCTTTGTTACTCAACAGGGAGAGACCTTAATTTAGCTCAGATTGTCTAATGTATATTAGAACACAACCTTATTCATACAGTATGACTATTAACATCTATAATTACAATCTGAAATGTGTTAGACACAAAGGCTCCCACACAGATTCTTACTCCCTCTGGTTGCAACACTCCCACTAACTGTCATCATCAGACATGTATTACATCTTTATTGATTATAGAAAAATCTGAATAATGAATAACACCAAACTTCTGTTGAATCTCAGTTTCACCCCAAATGGATTATTAGAAACACGAATAATGATCCGAATATCAAACAATAAAATAATTATTTATTGTTTATACTTTTGCAAACCAAAGGGAATATAAACCCAAAAGGGGTGTGCCACACTCTGTTTAATAAGTTGTTTTTTTAACACACATTTTTCTTTAAATAAGATGATCTCTTAAGCTTCATCATTTTAGCTTCATTTTCATTCCTCAAAAGGGAAGGTGTTGGAAACATATTCAGATGAAAGGAATAAACATTGGATATTTGAATAAAGAAAAATAGTAAATCTAACACTCAAATGTTTGAAGATATATCAGGGGCGTTTTATGTGGATCTATTGAATGTGACACAAAATAAAGAAAACACACCTAATAAATGTAAATAGACAACATACATTTGGATCATACTACATTTTTTAATGTATTTTATATCAATGGTTTAATTTTATTTGTAAAATAAAGGGTTTTTTTTGTAAGGTGAGAAGTTCATTCCTCCGGGAGGGACTCGGAGTAGAACCGCTGCTCCTTCGCGCTGAAAGGAGCCAGTTGAGGTGGTTCGGGCACCTAGTGAGGATGCCACCTGGGCGCCTCCCTAGGGAGGTGTTCCAGGCACGTCCAGCTGGGAAGAGACAGAGGGGTAGACCTAGGACCAGGTGGAGGGGTTATATCTCTTCGCTGGCCTGGGAGCGCCTTGGAATCCCCCAGTCTGAGCTGGTTGATGTGGCCAGGGAAAGGAAAGTTTGGGGCTCTCTGCTGGAGCTGTTACCTCCGAGACCCTGACAGAAAAGTGGGAGAAGATGGATGGATGGATGGATGGATGGATGGAGGGATGGAGGGATGGATGGATGGATGGATGGATGGATGGATGGATGGATGGATGGATGGATGGATGGATGGATGGATGGATGGATGGATGGATGGATGGATGGATGGATGGATGGATGGATGGATGGATGGATGGATGGATGGATGGATGGATGGATGGATGGATGGATGGATGGATGGATGGATGGATGGATGGATGGATGGATGGATGGATGGATGGATGGATGGATGGATGGATGGATGGATGGATGGATGGATGGATGGATGGATGGATGGATGGATGGATGGATGGAATAAAGGTTTTTCCAACAACTTCTTATGTTTCTCCTCTTCTTACTCTTATTCAAATACCTGAGAGGTAGCACTCCTGAACGCTCACAATAAGAGTCAGATGATCTCCACATAGAGAATATCACAAAGTAGAAAAACAAATGTGTTTTGATAAAAATAACTAATTCCAGACATGCATAATTAATTAGAATGGCTCTTTGTATATCAACTACCCCCAAAAGAGGGGCGACTACATGTATATAAAACAAGGTATGCATCAGTACTACCACACTATTTATTATGCCAGAAAATGACATGGTATTTTACATGCAGTATAAATATATACCAGGATGTTGTACGGCATCTGGCTGTATTGTGTAGTAACCTTTTTGGGGATTGTCTGTCCCTCCATTCTTTCCCTGTATAAATTTGAGAAAGAAGGTCAAACTTCCAGTTGCAGTGGTCTTTCTACATTTCAATACTACATACAGTAGGAACTGTCATAGGAAGAGACCTGAATCTAAAAGGTATGCCCAGATTGGGAACATGGGGGAAAAGCAACATTGATTTAAAGAGAGCCATCTCTGAACTAATGTAAGTAGATACTGTGGGCGCTGCACAGTAGCTGCCCACTGCTCCCAGTACTAGGATGGGTTAAATGCAGAGGACAAATTTCACTGTGTGTGCTCTGCTGTGTGCATGTATGTGACAATAAAGAGGGTTTCATCCTCCGATTCTATCTACCTATCTGGAGGCTAAACCCCAGAAAAAATATGATATGTTATGGCTCAAAATGGATGTTGCGACATCCATAATTGAAACTTAATGGGCACAAGGAATAATCAGATCACATCAAATATCTAAGAATGTAGGACAAAGTATAGCATACTGTTAGGATTGAAGGATTAATTGGTGTTTTTATGTCATTTTTATCTTTTAGAAGCTTCATAACATGTCAATAAGTTGTTTTCATTGCACCAGGTACAACTAAGACAACAAACTAAGTTACCATTTCACTAGAAGTGTTAAGAGCAGAGTAAATCATGTATGGGAAAGGACCAGTGGGAGCAAAGACTCGCTTGGAAAAGGCTGTCTGTTGCAAGACCCAAATCACCCAATGACTGATGTGTTCGTCCAAGTTGATGCATCATAAGGCACTTTTAATTATTAGCAACAACACAAAATACATATATATACATATATATATATATATATATATATATATATATATATATATATATATATATATATTTATATACAGAAATTAAGATGAAGATTTTAAATATGAAAGAAGTGATGGATGTGGCTAACTAGATGGCCTGTTCTGTTCGAGGCAGGAGTCTGCAGAGGCGATTATTCTGTGTGCAACTGGAGGAGACAGGTGCAGAACACACAGATCTGCTGCTGCACACAGACATAAGGCGGCTCAGCAGAGGTACATTTCTGGAAAGGTTTTCTGAATTGTTGCCCTAAATTAAAGACTTTCTGAAACGTTCAAACCATGCTGAGTGTGCACAGCTAGAAGACAGTCAGTGGCTCTTGATTTAAGCCTTTCTTACTGATCTGACTGACAAGCTCAATAACTTGAATCTAGAGCTGCAGGGTAGGAACAAACACATCATCACCATGATCAGCTCTGTGAACACCTTTAAAAGCAAGTTACAGCTGCTATCAAGCAGGCTGCAACAGTGTGATCTGCGGAACTCTCCACACATGGACACAGAACTTAAGCGTCAGGGCAAAGACTGTGTGGAGCTTGAGCGTGCACGTTATGATGATCAAGTGCAAAGCATCTTGTCAGAAGTCCCACTAAGGTAGAGAACCACTTTTCCAACTTGAATTAGGCATTGTATGTTGTTGTGTTGTTACGGCCAGTCCCAGGCCTACTTGTGCTTATTCTTTGCATGATGTACATTTACTTCAATAAATGTATTATTATTGTTAAAACTTGATCTTTGTGTCAGAAAATTGTGTTATTATATAGGTGCACAATTAATTGTGGCTACGCTATGGCTTTCAATCTGGCTTGGTAGATCTCGACACACTATCAACTTTAAAAGTGAATCTTGGTTCAAGAAAGGTTGGGCACTCCTGGCATACACAGTGTAAATCACGCAAAGTGCCACATCAGCAGCTCACTGATGACTGACAAGAAAAGATACATATGTTATCAAAAGTCACAAACAAGTAAAACCAATACATATATGTTGTAGGTGAATTCACTTTAATTAGTTATAAATACCTTTACTTTATGTTAAATTAACTGTCAAATAAAACAGAGTGACTTTCCATCAGAGCAGGGGTACAACCCCACGACTCTTTGCAGTGTGTTTGCAGACTCAAAACTAACCTCTGTTTAACATGAACAAATGTATATTAGTAAACTTATTTTAGGTTATGTCTTTAACCAAACATCTGATTTACATACATAACGAGTTTTAGTTTGATTTAAAAGTGTTTTAAAGCATTTACGAAGACATTTAGTGAGGAAAGTCACAGATTAGCGACTAACACGGCAGTAGTTTGGGGATGTTCAGGGTCTTCCCAGTAATAATATAAACAAATATTACTGTTAATTTAACTTTTACACGAAGATAAACTCCTTTGCTATCATTTAGGGAGTATTTGACAAGATATTGTCTCCTCCAGGTGTGATTTTATTACATTTGTCCGTGAGGAGAAAACACAAAGTGGCACAGTATTCCTGCTGCTCCCGTGAGGAGGCTGAGGTTGAGTCTCTACGGTTCTCATGGTGTGTTTAAGAGCCTCTCTTTGCTGGGATTTCTCTACCAGTCTCTCAGACTCAGTGCAGAGAATCCTTTTTGAAAGCAACATGGCAGAACCCGCTCCAGCTCCCGCCGCTCCGGCCAAGTCCCCGAAGAAGAAAGCCACCAAGCCGAAGAAGGCGGGCCCTAGTGCCGCTGACCTCGTGTTGAAAGCTGTCACCGACTCCAAGGACCGCAAAGGGATTTCCTACTTCGTGGTGAAGAAGGAGCTGGCCGCTAAAGGCATCGATAACGCCAACCAGGTGAAACGCGCCGTGAAAAAGTTAGTCGAGAGTGGAGCTCTGGTGCAGGTCAAGGGAACCGGAGCCAGCGGCTCCTTCAAGGCAGCCAAGGCGGCCGAGAAGCCCAAGAAGGTAGCGAAGAAGCCCGCAGCCAAAGTCAAGAAGCCGGCAGCAGCAGCAGCCAAGAAAACCGCCGTCAAGAAACCAGCAGCTAAGAAGGCGAAGGCAGCAACACCCAAGAAGGCGGCGAAGAAGCCCGCTGCTGCAGTCAAGAAAACCCCCGTGAAGAAGGCCACAAAGAGCCCCAAGAAGAAGCTGGTTAAGAAGGTAGCGACCCCCAAGAAGGCAGTCACCCCCAAGAAGGCTGTGAAGAAGGTGGTTAAAGCCAAAGCTGCCAAACCAGCGAAGAAGGCTGCAGTCAAGAAACCAGCCAAGAAGTAAAAACATCTTCTACTTCACCTACAAACGGCTCTTTTAAGAGCCACCCACACCCTCCAAAGAGCTTTACTCCTTTTAATATTTATTTTCTATTCCAGACTTTAAGTGCATATCAGAAGTGAATTCCCAGGTAACTGAAATGTTCTTATTTTCCCACAGCTCCCAGACTCATTTGTTACAATACATATAGATCCTTTGAGAAAGTATTACCCAACCACATTACTGTCATACTTGCTAACACTCCCTGCTTGTGTGTTTCACTCCGTCCCTCTGCCCATAAAGACCCCCTGAAACAACAACATGCTGTTCCATAGGTCCCTCTGCAGACAGCAGCACTGTTTGTAGATCTATGAAGGGATTTAGTTTTATTCTTGTGATTATCAGAAACCAATATTGTAATTCTTATTAATATTATCATATATCTTATTATCTACACATGTGATTGTTTAATATCTCAAATATGATATAAAAAACGAAATAGACAAATGTAACAGCAACAGAAAAGGATGAATGCATTTCAGCGATTATTTCAATGTCCCCTATTAATGAGTCAGTCAGCGCTCTTCATTCATTTTGTTATGCATGTCCCCCCCCAACAAACATGATGCATTACATAAATGCACATGTGAACAACATACTGTGAGCCATGTTCACGCTCAGCTCTGACTACATGTCTGCACAGCCTTTGAAATACAGCTCACTGGAGTCTGTCATATCCTGCCGGATTCTCACTTTGTATATTTAAATTCAATTCTTTGTAAATACCATTTCCTCTTTTAATGCTAAAGAGTTTCTTTTAAATACTTTTATTATCTTTATATTTCTACCTACTTTTACAACTTTTTTTCTTTGGGAATAAACTTGATTCTGATGTCATTACTTATTCCCTGAATTATTATTTTGTATCATTACACTTTAGTATAAATGTAAATATAGTTATATTAGTCTTAATGTTGTTTTTTTTAGAAAAGGCCGTTCATTCTACTGCGAGTGTGCAGTGCCCTGCTGTGGGACTGATGAGGGATTTGAGTAGTCTTCCCTACATGGATGTAAACCCATCTTTCCGGCCGTGTTTAATATTAAATGCATCTAGTTTAGTCTTTGATGTGTGCACTAGTATTTCTCATGTGTACCACTTATTAAAACACATGTTGTTTTGAAGGACTTCAGCACAACAGGCTTCAGGTGGTCAGATATTGTTGTTGGCATACTGTAAACAAGATGTGGATATCAGGATAAGAGCTCTGTTAGTGAGTTGGGTGGCTCTTAAAAGAGCCGTTGTGTGTTCGGTCAGCGGGTCAGTCTATCCTCCGAAGCCGTACAGGGTGCGGCCCTGCCTCTTCAGAGCGTACACCACATCCATGGCGGTCACCGTCTTCCTCTTGGCGTGCTCGGTGTAGGTGACGGCGTCACGGATCACGTTCTCCAGGAACACCTTCAGCACACCACGGGTCTCCTCGTAGATCAGACCGGAGATACGCTTCACTCCGCCGCGGCGAGCCAGGCGGCGGATGGCGGGCTTGGTGATGCCCTGGATGTTATCACGGAGCACTTTCCGGTGACGCTTAGCGCCTCCTTTACCGAGCCCCTTTCCTCCTTTTCCTCTTCCAGACATGATTTCAGAGCAGTGTCGATATTCTGATGAATCATCCGCCATGATCGTGGGTACTTATCGCCTGGCTGCGGACGTGGTTGAAGCCAGTCAGTCTAAAACTGATCCAACGTGTTTTCTGTTCCTCTGTTTACTGCTGGGTTTCCGGTAAGGACAACCGTCCTTCAAAATAAAAACCCAAAACTCACTAATGATTTATAACACCCTCACATGTTGGCACAAGCAGTAAAATAATCTAATTTATAAATAATGTATTTAATGAGTGTATTTTACCCGAAATCCACCTCTAATATTGCCTATATTTTAAGCATGATGCCAAGCTGGGATATTGACTAATTGGAGAGCTATACACAACCAACTGGCATTTAGATTGATATTATAATTATTGCATATTTAAATGTAATATTGAAATAAACTGTATATTGAAATGTTTTACTAGCGACTGTATGTTTATGTTAAGGTGAGTGATATTGCGAATATATTGTATTTAAGATAAGATAGATAAGATAAGATTCAACTTTATTGTCATTGCACAGAGTACAAGTACTAGGACAACGAAATGCGGTCTCTGCATTTGACCCATCCTAGTGTTAGGAGCAGTGGGCTGCCATTATGTACGGCGCCCGGGGAGCAGTGTAGGTAACCAGTGTCTTGCTCAGGGACACCACGGTGGCACTTGGTCTTCGGGGACTTGAACTGGTGACCTTCCAGTCCCCAGGACAAACCCCTAACCACTTTGACACAACTCTACTGTTAATGTTGTGTAATTATTTTGTATTTTGATGCTGTCGAGACATTGTTTTCTTTCATGCCATTAAATCCCCATTGAATAGAATCAAATGTAATCCATAGTGATATTAAAACTGGTTAGCATGTTTCTTAAGTAATTGCTCACAGACCAAGTGATGTAGTGTAGTTTAGTGATGTTAAAACCTGGGGTCCTGAGACTTGAAACGAGTTGAGATGAACATGTATATCACATTTTAATTGTGAAATAAAATAAAAGGGCCAATTCAAAATCACAATTCATACGAGGTATTACTTTATGTTCTATTACAGCAGGAGTTACATTTGATTGTTATTCCAACACAACAGAAGAGTTGTAGAAAGAGGTTCTGTATTTACAAAAATACAATAAAATAATCGTGCTTTTTACCTACAAGCAAATGTAGGGTATTTGCTCAGCGCTGTGGGTTTCACGTTTAATTTCTCAGATACTTTTGGGACTTGCTGTTATTTAGTAAGACAATCCTGAAGGAAGCATACATTTTTTCTTGATAAATTAAACTGACATTTATGTTATATCAGTTTATAGATCACTCCTTAGTGTTTGACACTTAGATTTGGAAGTCTTTAACAATGGCAGCAGTAAACAACACTTCCTCATTGATAATGTGGTGATAAACCTAAAGTGATGACAGTAGAAAGGAGAGTTCTCTTTTAGAGGGAGGTGGGTGGCTCTTAAAAGAGCCTTTGGGTGTTTGTTGAAGCAGGTTGAGGGTGCTCACTTCTTGGGGGCCTTCTCGGTCTTCTTGGGCAGCAGCACAGCCTGGATGTTGGGCAGCACACCTCCCTGAGCGATGGTCACTCCTCCCAGCAGCTTGTTGAGCTCCTCGTCGTTGCGGACGGCGAGCTGCAGGTGGCGGGGGATGATCCTGGTCTTCTTGTTGTCCCTGGCAGCGTTTCCAGCCAGCTCCAGGATCTCAGCGGTCAGGTACTCCAGCACAGCGGCCAGGTACACCGGGGCTCCGGCACCGACACGCTGGGCGTAGTTACCCTTCCTCAGATGCCTATGCACACGGCCGACGGGGAACTGGAGCCCGGCACGAGAGGAGCGGGTCTTGGCCTTCGCTCTGGCCTTTCCTCCGGTCTTGCCTCTTCCTGACATGTTTATGTATTATTTCTTCGTGGAATGAACCCAGAATGAAGTGTTTGCAAAACAGCCATCTTTATATACCCACAAAGGGCTCAGTGTTGACCGTTCATTGGTTGCATGGAGCGGGAGTCAGATTGTCCAATCAGAAGCGGACTGGAAAATACCATCGAGATCACAGGACTTCCGCCCGCAGGCTGCGTTGATTTCCAAAATAAGACATGACAGGCACAATAAGGCCTCTCTTTTTAAAAAACGTTATTTTAAATAGTTTGAACAATACATAATGGACACAACAAAATGCTCCTTATTAGATACACAAATCACACACATACAAAAGGGTATTTTAAAGAGCAGAAACTGCATTGTTCATTGAGTCATAGTTTAGTTAAAGACTCAGCATGCACTATGGCACAGTATGTGTCCCAGGATTAGGGGCTTCCTCGTTTGTCAAGCATATGTTTTATGATGGTCTGATTTACTACCTCATTGCATCTTCTTCATGCTGAATGATTTTCATGCAGGTCATGCAAATGGGTAGTTGAAATAGTTATTAGTAGTAGTTAATAGTTACGACAATTTTAAAACATTGGTACATTCATTAGATGTTAGGATGCCACAATCAGGGATGTCCTTTTGTATCACATGCAGAAACTTCCACACCACCACTATGAACAATATTAAGACCATTTCCATCATTACAAAACACTCTGCTTTATATATACGGGCAATAATGCTTAATAGCAACGTGCAGTTACGTTTCTGCCATTATATTTTTTTGCACAATTCAATACTTCTACCATGCTTTTTGATCGTCTATGTAGTTATTTAATGAACTCTTTTTACAGCACTGTTAGTTTTACTATTATACTGCTTTGTTTGTTCTATCTTTGTAACTCTGGCACAACAATTTCCTTCGGGAAAAATAAAGTCCTATCTTATCTTATATGATCTTATGAAACACCTGAGCTCCTAAAGTGCCTCCATAAAGCATTCATCTGTTTCTGTTCTTACAAGGTGTTATATAAAAAACAGTATTTGATTTCTTCTCAGTGTGAAATATTAAATTTAACATTCTGTTATTGTATATGTCATATTCTAATCATGTGTATATAAACTCTACTTTCACATTGTGCAGCGCTCTCTTGAACTATTTTATTTCTGATCTGTTTTTCTTTACTTTATATTTATTGGTTTTATGTCCTATATATAAATATGTTGCATTGTTGGAGACGTACGTTTTTCATTGCCATATCTAAACTGTCGCTACTCTGCATACGACAATAAATCCCTGAATCTTTGAGACACTCAGCTCAGAAACAATACAATAAGTCAAAACATGAATGAAGTGGTGAAACACAAAATAATCCACTTCAACCCTTAGATGCCAAAAGGGTGAGGTGAGGTGGTTTTCTTGAAAGATCTTCATAATTAAAATGTTTCATCATTTTGTGTTCCAGCTGTTCCTCAAAAAACATCTTTATGATTCAAATTTTAAGGAATTGTAGTGTTTGTATTACTACCCCAAGCTTCCATAAGTGAGTGAAAAATGACAAAAAATTGGACTTTTTTCTCACAATTTGGACTTTTAAAAATGGCTCACTATGTTCTCGTTATTCGGACTCCTTCATGAGGCCCTAATGGTCTCCTTTTAAAAACTCCCATTTTTTTCCTTTTGATTTTCTTTTCAGAATTCTGACTTTTTTCCAAAATGTAAAATGTCCCCCTATTCTAACTCCTCTAATTATTGTAATGTGCCCTAATCATCTTCTTTTCACACTTTCTCTCCCAATCTTTTTTCCTTTTGATATTCTTTCAAAAATTGCATTAACCCTCACCCACCGGCTGTGGGTGAGGGTTAATTGCTGCTGTGGGAGACGTGAAGCCAGTGAAGTTCTTTGAGGGCTGGGGGGATGTGGTGCCTGGTCTGAGGAGTTGGCGGCTGCATCTTGTACCAGTTGGAGTCTCTTGAGGGAGGCTGAACTGATGCCGTAGAGAGGTGAGGTACAGTAATCAAGGCGGAGGAATTGAAGGCATGGATAAGTCGTTCAGCTGCGGGGCGGGTAAGAGAGGGTGGGGCCGGGTACCGATCATCTAAGGGTTAAAGGCACTGGTATAAAATGTTCATAAAACCAGTAGTTTTTGATCCATTCCAGTTTATTGTGTATGTGTCTACCCAAGGATGGATTACTGCACGGGCATACCGGGCCCAGGCCCAGGGGCCCAAGGGCCAAGGGGGCCCTGAAGCCCAAGCCTCTGCGCTACCATTTCAATATTGTTTCTACAACATTATACATCCCGATATCTTATTGGGGCCCTAAAGCCATATAACACTGGTTATATTATGTAATATGTCTTAATAGGGCCCCTCCATCATATGCCACGGGCCCTGAACCATAGGTTGTGTGTGTTATTCATCCCTGATATAGGAAAAAGGCCCCTCAATCAGGTAGCATGGGGTAGGATATGTCATATAGGGCCCTGAAACCACAGGTTATGTTATTCACCCCTGATATCTGAAATGGGCCTCTCAATCAAATAACGTGTGGTATTAAATGTCCCCCCCCTCTATCTGCTTCATTAGTCCGCTGTCCACAGTAGCTGCTGTTGTCCGATGGTGCAGGGCAAGCATACAGGCCAGATGTATGGGCCCCTGATGTAGGGCCCCTCAATCATTTACCACCACGGGTTGTTATTCGCCTCAGATATTAGTCAAATAACACTGATCTTACTCTCTTCTTCATATTATTATTATCATTATGTTGCGCTTCGGGTATTCCTCACACTGCCTGTAACCAACTGCGGAGGTGAGCGATCATTCTCTATCCTGGGTCGGATAAAAACTTAATTAAGGACGAAGATGAAACAAGAACGTCTCTCCTGGCTTTCTCTGATGGCCATCGAGAGTGAGCTGACCAAGTCATTGGACTTTAATGACATTGTCAATGAGTTTGCGCAGCGCAAAGTCCGGAAGAGATGCGTTTAATGATAGCCTATAATCATTGTTAGCCTGCTTCACACAAACATATAGCCTACGTTTCAGATCATAACTTCCTGTGAGTGATTTGTTCAAAAGTGATGTTTCATCAACTACAATGTATTTTTAGCGCAACCTGTGTACCGCTGCTGATTTGTGCGGAGTTGGGTTGTGTGCCAATGCGGCGTTTGTGTGTTTGGGGGGGGGGGCTTTGTCTCGTCGTCTGGGCCCAGGGGCCCACGGACTCATAATCCGTCCCTGTGTACACCCAGAAATCTGTCCACCATGCCCATGAAGGTATTGGGGTTGGGGCGGTCCTCTGCTTCCTGAAGTCCGAATATATATTAATAAAATATATATTTCTCATTTAACTTCATTAGATATCAATCAAACCCGAAGCAACAATTAAATAACATAAAAGATTGATGTCGATGTTTAACGTGTATGTTTCACAGTGATGAACAGATGAGCTGCAAATCACAATCTGCATGAAATGAAGCTCTTGTACAAAACTCTAATATAATGTATATTGAATAACAGCATTACTACAAAGTGGGCGAGTCTTGCAGAAATCATCTTTAAAATATAAGATTACCCTCATGTCTAATGGCACCAACACCCCCTTCATTAACCGAAGGGTTCACTTGCCTGATGTCAGAAAACCAGCTTCATAATTATTCGAGTTTAATATTTTGCGTAAATAAATGTCAGGTTTAATAAGAACTGTAAATATTCAGTTGACAGACTAAAATGATCACTGAGGTTTGTTTCAGGGCTGCATGCTGACAGTCCACTAGATATCAGTGTCCCCCCTGTAATGAGGTCCTGTATGACAGCTGTTCCTAACCTTTTTCGACTCCAGAATAAAAGAAAATCAACAAGACGGAGGATAAAGAAAGTTCTGAAATTACTTTTTATTTCATTCAGAAAAGGAGCTGCATCACACAGAAACAGAAGCTACAGAGTGAGGGGCTGCAGGAGGCAAATTAATAACGATTTCATTTGGACATTGAGAAATGCATTCATATACACAACAATTGCACATATGTTACACACCGGATGTAGTTTGTTAAATCACATACAGTGGAGCAGAAAAACAAACAAACATCAAAACAAATGCATTCATTTTGGGGCCTGGTTTTAGATGGTGTTTTTTTTTTTCCCCAAAATTAACAGCTGCATTATCAATGTGGTCCCGCGGGACAGTTCCTACAAGGAAGCTTCAATTTAAGGTTTTAAAAAACGTTATAACATTTTTTTTTAAAGACATGTATATATCCACATATATCTAGATAGATATACTTCGGTGGCCCACTTGCAATACCTTCGCAGAACACAGGTAACAAAACAGCAAAAGGGTAGAGGTAGCAAAGGTAAGACAGGGTTTACTTTATCAATGATTCTGCACATGACTGAAAAACTGGAAATGGATTCACACATAGAGGACGATTGTAAGAGTTTGATGGCTTCATGTATTCAGAACGTGTTAAAATAAACCATGCTGTTATAATCATAAAGGAGTGTTTAGTTTAGGATATCAACTTGAAAATAAATGTATTTCAGGACCGGTTTCTCTTTAAGTGGGTTTAGGTGGCTCTTAAAAGAGCCGTTGTGTTTGGGGGTTTTGGTGTGAGGTGTGTCTAAGCCCTCTCTCCGCGGATCCGGCGGGCCAGCTGGATGTCTTTGGGCATGATGGTGACCCTCTTGGCGTGGATGGCGCACAGGTTGGTGTCCTCGAACAGGCCGACCAGGTAGGCCTCGCTGGACTCCTGCAGAGCCATGACGGCGGAGCTCTGGAAGCGCAGGTCGGTCTTGAAGTCCTGAGCGATCTCCCTCACCAGGCGCTGGAAGGGCAGCTTGCGGATCAGCAGCTCGGTGGACTTCTGGTAGCGACGGATCTCCCTCAGAGCCACGGTACCGGGCCTGTAACGGTGAGGCTTCTTCACGCCGCCGGTGGCCGGGGCGCTCTTACGGGCAGCCTTGGTGGCCAGCTGCTTCCTGGGAGCCTTTCCTCCGGTGGATTTACGGGCGGTCTGCTTGGTTCTTGCCATCTTAGCGAAGTCTGCTTCTCTGTGGAAAAGTAGTAACGCTCTCTCTGCGACAGAGCTGCTTATATAGCGAGAGCTGGAACAGCAACGACGCTGATTGGTCAGATGTGTGCACGTGACACTGCAGCTCAACTATTGGTTGGTAGAGTGTTGAACATTCAAATTTCGCGCTCATTTGGTTGTCCGTTGTGATTTATAAAACTGTTTGGAGACACACTGTCTATAACTAAAGTCTAGCAAAATTATTCTTCTTTATACTCGTTTATACTTCATACATCTAAAACAAAACAATGTCTTTATCTGAGGGAAATAAAGTGTAGAGTTTTTATAGTCAGCTTTATACAAGTTACAGAAAGCAAAGCAATGATCTGAATCAAATACACTTTGTCACAGCTGCTCTGAAATGTGCATGTTAAGTTTGACATTTCTGATTTGTTCATCCATTTACTTGTGTTTACATGTTAGAATAAATATATTCATTTAGATGGATGTTATATATTTTAATCTTTAATACATTGCAACATATCACTACTGATTAGTATGTACTGCACTGTTTGTAACAGCACGTTTCTCTAAAGTCCCAATATACATTATTATAATTGAAATGATAATGAAAGATTGTAACGCCACTTTAATTCATAGGTGTCATTTCTCAAGATTTGTATTGCTGAAGAAGCCAGACTTGTTACTGAACGTCTTGAAGATACATGAACATGTACTTGGTCCTAATATTCACTGACTACAGCAGAATTGAAAGATAGCACGTGTTGAGCATGATTCAGGTGTATGGGGACATCAGGTACTAGGATGAAGTACAATTAAGAAACCTTCAAATCGATTTATTAACTAGGGAAACTGACAAGTTACCGTCAAATGGGTAACAAACACAGAAGGTGCTACTAAGTTGGATTCAGCACGTTTAGGTTTAGTGGGTGGCTCTTAAAAGAGCCGTTGGTTTGCAACAGAAGCGGCAGCACGGTCTACTTGGAGCTGGTGTACTTGGTCACAGCCTTTGTGCCCTCAGACACGGCGTGCTTGGCCAGCTCTCCGGGCAGCAGCAGGCGGACTGCGGTCTGGATCTCCCTGGAGGTGATGGTGGAGCGCTTGTTGTAGTGAGCCAGACGGGAGGCCTCCCCGGCGATGCGCTCGAAGATGTCGCTCACGAAGGAGTTCATGATGCCCATGGCCTTGGAGGAGATGCCGGTGTCGGGGTGCACCTGCTTCATCACCTTATACACGTAGATGGCGTAGCTCTCCTTCCTGGTCTTTCTCCTCTTCTTGTCCTTCTTGCCGGTGGTCTTGGTGACCGCTTTCTTGGAGCCCTTCTTGGGTGCGGGATTTTTCGGTGGTTCAGGCATGGTTACGATTTCGGAGTTTTCCGAACAGTGAGAGGTTGGGCGGCGCACTTCTCTTTCTTAAACCCTTGTATGCAAATAGGCCTGTGCTGTTCCCACTCTGCTATTAGTTGTTTTTTCTGCGTCAGAGAGTAGCTATGCGGAAGTGCCTCTCGCTTAAGGAGATCATGGTGTGACTTTACAGAAAGCGTGGGATGTGTTTGGAATGTATTGATCTGTATTTATCCATGATAAACAGCAGTCTGTTCTGAGTCCTCCTCTCCATCAGTATGTCTACAATAAATGTCTCCTGGGTCATTAAAATGCTGTAATGTGACAGATGCCGATAAGCAGTTTACTAAAAAATAAAGCATTTAATTCAAGAATTACAACCACATGTAGACGGTCATCCCACTTTCACAAAACATATTAAATAGCTATCCTTGTCCTTTTATTATTTTCCGTTTTAATGTGCATTTCATACCCCCGTGTGAACCTGTACCATTTCCACAGAGGGATTAACATAGGCACATCTCACCTTAATAGGATGGCCCTATTTCATTTCTGTTACTCATGTTGAATGTATATATCCATTTATTTTCGTCACACGCAATTAGTATACAATCTTAACATGATAGATATACCACTCACGCCATTTGCAAAGGCAGATGCTCGCTTTTGGTCACCTGGGAAAATAGGACTCAAAACAACACCTGAATTCAAAGAATGAGTAAGTGTGGTCCAGCACTTAAAGTGTTTGTTGTGGACAAATTAAGTTTTAATGGTGGTTACCACATTTATTACTGAGTTTAGTTAACATGTAGGTAAAACGCACAGCCGGGATAAGAGCTCTGTTAGTGAGTTGGGTGGCTCTTAAAAGAGCCGTTGTGTGTTCGGTCAGCGGGTCAGTCTATCCTCCGAAGCCGTACAGGGTGCGGCCCTGCCTCTTCAGAGCGTACACCACATCCATGGCGGTCACCGTCTTCCTCTTGGCGTGCTCGGTGTAGGTGACGGCGTCACGGATCACGTTCTCCAGGAACACCTTCAGCACACCACGGGTCTCCTCGTAGATCAGGCCGGAGATACGCTTCACTCCACCGCGGCGAGCCAGGCGGCGGATGGCGGGCTTGGTGATGCCCTGGATGTTGTCACGGAGCACCTTCCGGTGACGCTTAGCGCCTCCTTTACCGAGCCCCTTTCCTCCTTTTCCTCTTCCAGACATGATAAACTCAGTAGTGGTTGGATCGTCAGAAACGAATGAGTGCTTTCCGGCTCAACCGCAGTATTTATCCCGTCCCTGCGGACGTATAGGAGAACAGCCAGCTTAACTTCTCTGAGCGCGGACAAACTTGGCATCGTTCCCCTGTTGTTCACTTTTCGTTGATTATTATAATCCTTCATCTCTTCATTTTCTTATCCTCAAGGACTCTGTAATATGCCCTTTATGTTGTATATGAAGAGTTTATGAGCATAATAAACCCTTATGGGACAGTTTAAAGACGGCTATATATTTGGAGTATTACACGTTAACTATTGTGTGGCATTATGCAGATTAAGACAGCTTGTTGTGTAGTTAGTACTTAGTGCACTTCAGTATCAGAAATACTTCCGAACCTGGGAAAGAAAAAAGAAAAAAAACATTTTAAAACTTATATATATATATCGGGTATCTCAAGGTTAAAATACCCCAAAACCTGGACCTTTTTCTGTTGTTTAAATTGAACGTACAATATTCAGGATTCAAATGTTATTGTCTTGAGCAGTGGGACCATTGTAGATATGGCAATGAAAAACTGCCCAGGTTTCCCAAGCAATGCAACATAATCTATAGGACATAAAACACATACAAATAAAGTATAGAATAACAATATCCAGAAAGACTATATTATACATGCAAATTGAATACGATATAGTGGCGTTTTTTAATGTACAAAACTGACTATAAACATCGTGCTGGGAGTTCCTCTTAATTTCTGCTGATCGCTGTGCCACCTGTGCTAATGATGAGTCACCACTGAGCATACGGACTTCAAATGTAATATTTAAGGTAAAGTGAAATACTGTTTATTACATTATGTACAAAATGTAAATATCTAGGATTATGGCAGCGCTATGCAAATCAGCGACTTACAATAGCAGTCACTGAAAGACAATAAACACTTTTAATATAACAGTTTTGTGAATTATTTTATGTAGCATAATGAATTAAAGGAAATTGCTTTTATGTAAGGAAACGTAGTTTAGTATTGTGGCCCCCAGAGAGCAGACACTCTTCATTGTTAGGTGAACTTTAACGATCAGTGGCAAAACAAGTTAATGAAAGGACACTTCTCTTTTAGAGGGAGGTGGGTGGCTCTTAAAAGAGCCTTTGAGTGTTTGTTGAAGCAGGTTGAGAGTGCTCACTTCTTGGGGGCCTTCTCGGTCTTCTTGGGCAGCAGCACAGCCTGGATGTTGGGCAGCACGCCTCCCTGAGCGATGGTCACTCCTCCCAGCAGCTTGTTGAGCTCCTCGTCGTTGCGGACGGCGAGCTGCAGGTGGCGGGGGATGATCCTGGTCTTCTTGTTGTCCCGGGCGGCGTTTCCAGCCAGCTCCAGGATCTCAGCGGTCAGGTACTCCAGCACAGCGGCCAGGTACACCGGGGCTCCGGCACCGACACGCTGGGCGTAGTTACCCTTCCTCAGATGCCTGTGCACACGGCCGACGGGGAACTGGAGCCCGGCACGGGAGGAGCGGGTCTTAGCCTTCGCCCTGGCCTTTCCTCCGGTCTTGCCTCTTCCTGACATGTTTAGTTTAGGTTTGCAGAACACAATGTCATTCGAGGCGCTGGAGGCAGCTTATATACCAAGAAGCTGGCCGCTGATTGGTCATGTAGAGCGGTAAGCTCATCGACCAATCAGAGAAGGGTTTGTCACTTGACTGTGTAAAGTACAAAAAGACCTCACAGTTTATTAAATCATCAAATAACATACAATATGAAATACATATATACTAAAAAATTACGAGTGTATTATTACAGAAATATTATAACAGAAAGAACACTTTGAAGATACAAGTGAAGCACACTTAGGATCATTTGGCAGGCTGATGTAACAGAAAAACAAAGTATTTGGGTTTAAAGTATATCCCACATAACATCTAAAGATAATGGTTTTGGAACTTATCTATTCATATTATCAAAACCAGGAGCTAATCTGATCTCCTCAGTTAGATTTGCATTAATTTGTAATGACATGAAATCACGATTACATAAAGCATGTGATGAGTTTTGATCCAGAGTACCACACTTATTATTATAAAATATATTAGATATACTTTAAGTATAAAAAGTACACAAAGGTAATGCGAAATACAAGAATATGAATCTATTTCTACAAAGCACATGTCTGTTTTACTTCCTATATAACATGATTTATATTCTTTTAGACAGCTGATCATTTTCTTTGGGATTGACTGAAGTTTGATTTGAATTATGATGTTACTGTATTATGGCCATACTGTATGCCATTCTAGTGGAATACATAATAAAATAATGAAATAAACAGCAAATATAAGTATATACAGTAGAAAAGATATATGTATATATATATATATATATATATATATTTCAGCTCCGAAAAAAATGAAGAGACCTCTCCAGATGTTTGTTAAATCGTTGTCTGTCTGGCAGCCGTTCCCGTCTCTGTTGAATCCCAACAGAGACGGTCAGTATTTTAAGATTCAATGAAATGAAAAAGATAATTGAACTCAAACACACGTCTGTGAATAATACAAGAGAACATGATAATGCTGAAGTGGTCTCTTAATGTTTTCTGCGGCTGTATAAATATATATTATTGTGGAGATTAAGATGTCTACATGTTTACATAAAATAGAATTGAAATGACAGATGTGCAAATGGTTCATGGTTATGGAGAATCTAAACCTGGAGCAATGAGCTGTCTCAGCCAGGGGGGATGTGAAGTCTCCCTGCTGTTCTGATATCTTTCCAGCTGCTGGTGGAGAGGGTGGTCCGGTTATAGTCAGTGTGACATCATAAAATAACAGCATGTACTTTTGAACAAATGTGTAGAGGAAATAATTGATATGTGAGCGAGAACATTGAGTCCTGTTTATACATTATAAAGTGTTAAGGGAAAGTTCTCTTTCAGTGAATGTACCGTGGGTGTCCGTATGCCCTTTGTAAGTGAAGTAATATCCAAAATAGCTACTGAACATGTATTGTAGCAGTGTGAATGATTTGGATTATCAGGTAACATGGCATTACTGTTCATAAATCAAGTTTTACATCAAGTTACTTCACCGCTTATAGATGATGCAAACACATAAAGACAACTTTCTGTTGGAAGTTATGTGGTGTCAGTTGTATGTTTGTGTAAAAATGTAGTATTTAAAAAGGAGTAAAGCTCTCTGGAGGATGTGGGTGGCTCTTAAAAGAGCCGTTTGTAGGTGAAGTAGAGGATGGGTTTACTTCTTGGCTGGTTTCTTGACTGCAGCCTTCTTCGCTGGTTTGGCAGCTTTGGCTTTAACCACCTTCTTCACCGCCTTCTTGGGGGTGACTGCCTTCTTGGGGGTCGCTGCCTTCTTGACCAGCTTCTTCTTGGGGCTCTTTGTGGCCTTCTTCACGGGGGTTTTCTTGGCTGCAGCAGCGGGCTTCTTCGCCGCCTTCTTGGGTGTTGCTGCCTTCGCCTTCTTAGCTGCTGGTTTCTTGACGGCGGTTTTCTTGGCTGCTGCCGCTGCCGGCTTCTTGGCTTTGGCTGCGGGCTTCTTCGCTACCTTCTTGGGCTTCTCGGCCGCCTTGGCTGCCTTGAAGGAGCCGCTGGCTCCGGATCCCTTGACCTGCACAAGTGAACCGTTCTCGAGCAACTTCTTCACAGCTCTCTTGATGTGAGCGGTGTGCTCGTAGCCCTGAGCGGCCAGCTCCTTCTTCATTGCGATGTAAGAGATCCCTTTGCGGTTTTTGGAGGTAATGACAGCCTTCAGAATAAGCTCAGCGGCGCCGGGACCAACCTTCTTGGCCGGCTTGGTTGCCGTCTTCTTCTTCGGGGATTTTGCCGGTGCCTTTGCCGGGACGGCAGCGACTTCAGCGGGAGCTTCTTCTGTTGCCATGATGCTGTCTGTAGGATTCTCGGTTCTGGTCTGATGAGACTGATAGAGAAATCCCAGCGAAGAGAGGAACTTAAACACACCATGAGAACCGTAGAGACTCAACCCAGTGTGTCTCACACAGGAGCGGCAGGAAAGCTGTGCCATTTTGTGTTTTCTCTTCAGCAGAAACTGTATAAAATACACATTTAGAGAAAGAGTAACATTAAAACACTTTATCGTATTGATAGCAAATTAGTTTATCTTTATGTATAGGTCAAATAAAGCTTTGAATAGATCTGATTTTTCATTAGGAAGCCTTTAAACCTTCTAAAACTACTGCCGTGAGTGGTAGCGATCGGCGACTTTTCTCTGTAATTTATCTCTTAAAGGATTTAAAATACCTTATAATCCCTCTAAAACTAGTCATATAGTGAAATGAGATGTTGGATTAAAGACTCAATGTGAAAAAAGTCCGAATTTGTAAACTCCTTTTTGTTTAACAGAGGTTATTCTGGTGTCTGCAAACACACTCACATCAGGACAGGCCACTGACTGTGTTCTAAATACAGTCTTTGTTACTCAACAGGGAGAGACCTCAATTTAGCTCAGATTGT
Source organism: Eleginops maclovinus (assembly GCF_036324505.1). Classification (NCBI taxonomy): domain Eukaryota; kingdom Metazoa; phylum Chordata; class Actinopteri; order Perciformes; family Eleginopidae; genus Eleginops; species Eleginops maclovinus. The sequence goes on from NC_086365.1 coordinate 16,797,183, forward strand.
CTAATGTATATCAGAACACAACCTTATTCATACAGTATGACTATTAACATCTATAATTACAATCTGAAATGTGTTAGACAGATATATCCAACCCTGTAGGACACAACGGCTCTCATACTGTCAACATCACACAACATTTATGTTTTTTTGTAAATAAATTGGAGAAAAATGTAAACAAATTTAGATTTGTAATCTGTGTAACACTATGAGTAAGAAGAAGCAGAGGATTAAAACCTCTTTATTTGTGTCACATATTAAGGTAGTGTGGGGCTCAGTGCTTTGCCCAAGGCAACTACCGCCCTGTGTGACAAGTGATGAGTTTGTATGGCAAATTACAAAAAAAAGCCAAAAGAAAAATTACGTATATTAAATGAAATTTAAAAAAATGTGTGTGACCCTTGTTTGATATCATACGATTTTTTTTCATTCTTATGCATATTTTTATTTTTAAGAATCTATCATTTATTCATAATGCTTATTTTACAAATTGAAATGGGATGATAATTGATAAATAAAATAATGTAACTTTCATAACCTTTATTACAAATTCTAGATTGAAAAAATCAAGAAACCTCTTTAGACATTACTCTGTTTTTATAGATTTCTGAAGTTTAAGCTAGATCAGTTGATGTCGGAGGTCAATGGATATTACTTATGACAGGCAAAATATATCCTATGAATACACTTAAGATCAAGAATGGTCTTTGAACATGTCTGATGTTGTTAAAACATAGACACAGGCTTTTCAGGTAGGTGGGGCCTGCACTAAAAATAATAAGAAATTGGACGCCCTACTTTTAGGCAAGACGGTAGGGGGTATTTCGGAATTTTTCTGGCTTCTTTGGTGGCAATAACTGTCGATGAACCGGGGGAAAAACAACAACAAAAACGTCAGGACGATGCGACCGGCGAGAACTGTAGTGGGGAGGGGGGCGCATGAAGAGATCAAAATGTATATGTAGGTTTTTACATTTCAGATACTTCTGACCTTCTGACTTCTGAAGTAACTGTCATAGCATTCTTTAAATATGCAATATAGCGTGAGGTATTGTGCTAATTTGGCAAAACATTTGCACATTTTTTTTGTATGATTTATATCATGTGACAAATGTCCATGATATGGGATGAATAAAGATTATCCTAAATGTCTTGTTTCTTTTTTTACTTATGTGCAAAAATATCTAAAGGATACTTCTGTAAGAGCCAATCTGACGGACAATGAACATTATGAGCTTGGCAAGGAACTAAACGATTGCAGTTCAGACAGAGGAAAAAAGAGGGGAGAATATATAATGATGAAATCAAACAGAACATGTTTGAAAACATGGAAAATATTCAGTGAATTCCTCTGATATTACTCAGTTATAAAATCAGCATATACTAATTTATAATAAGGTCCATGCTTAGCTCTGCCTCTCCTTTTTTCCATCCCGATGTATCCCCGACCCAAAGTGCGTTCTGAGATAACAGCTGTAATATTTTAAAGAAACGGTCATTTTAAGTTTATCTAGGTCTATGGATCCCAGGCCTGCATATTCCCTACTTTTAAATAATACATCTTTGGTCATCTCCCTGGTTGTGCCCAACACCAAATTTACCCTTTGTTTGTTTAGTTGTTTAACTATTTGGGTGTGTGGGGAAAATATTTGCCAAGAAAAGGATCTTACTGAGTATGAATGATTTAATGATGATTCTTTATTTTATCATTTGTATTTTCCCTTTTGTTTTACTTGTTCTTTGAGTTCAATCAATGTATTCTCCCAATTTAGTTCAGCACAGTTTTCATTACATAACTTATCTGAGGGTGAAACAGGCCAGGGTAGATTACAGCAGTGCAGGTTAAACTGAAGAGGGGAAGGATGAATGGTTTCCCCAAACAGCTCCTGGGTTGAATGAAAAAACTCCCCAATAAAGCTTGGTTTCTCCGAAGAAGTCCTCAAGAATCCCCTTTGTTTCTTGCCTGGATCAGACTCCCGCTCTTGCGGTTGAATGACATGCAGGCTTTGCTTTTTTTTTGCGATTTATAAAAACAAGAGCAGTCTTCCAGGGAATATATAATTTATTCTAATTATAGTTACATATTTTTGTTTGAAAAATACATATCATACATTTACCCTTACACCACAGTTTACACAGATCCTCAACATCATTGTGGTATTCAGTCTAACTTCTTGGGAAAACAGCATGTCATAATAAGTGTAGGCTTTTCATCAACAGCACAAAGGTGTCAATCATCCTCTTGATTGCCCACTCTCGTTTCACTATCAGGTAGTATAGGTTTGATTTAATTTTTCCCCCTGTCCTGCCACAAGGCGATGGCTGTTGCTTTTGGCGCGTAGCTAAAGGGCTAAGAGGTCAGCACAGATGGTTCATCCAAGAATTTTTATGTATTTTTTCACTTGAATGCTTATCTCCCGTTTGGCCTTGTCAGCACTGACCCAAAGATTTATTGTGCTCTAATTTTGCTCCTGATGCCAATTCATTTGGGTGGTTTGTTAGAACATCCATTTCTATTTATTTTTTATGATGCTCGTGACATAATCTGCGTAGCCGATGGATGTAATTTTAGACGCATGGCCAGTTGGTTGCTGATATTAATTTTTCATTATGTATTTATTTTATTGATGGATTTATCGCGAGTACATATAACGCCTCTGCTCAGAAGGTATCCCTGCTTTACACCTTTTTCTATATTAAATGAAACAAAATAAGACGTTCGAAACGTTCGTCCTGGTAAAAAACGATTTGCCTACTAGTTCTGGCTCCCACCACCACCTATCTCCAATATATACAATTACACCAGGTGCCCAAAGATGCATTCAAAATAAAAAGCATATAAACCACTTTTAACTAGAACAACACATACTTAAAAAAAATAATGTGAATTGCTCCAACAGGTTTACTGCAGCACAAACGTTACAGGTCATTTCAAGTAGAGAATAACTTGTATAAATAAACACAAATTGTATGTGCATTCACTTGGATGTGTAAGACATACTTGTAAATCCTCTTCAATGAGGGATTTCTTAAGCAGAATAAAACAAAACTCACCGGCTCTCCATCAGAGCAGGAGCACAGACCTAAGCCTCTTTTGACTGTGTTTGCAGAGTTCAAGGTAACCTCCGTTTCATACAAATTTGATCAAACCTACTACTTTGTGTACACATAAATCTGTTAACAAACATCTACTCTCAACATCTATGTAGTTTTTATAGGATTATAAACTATTTAAAAGTATTTAGGAAGACATTTAGTGAGGAAAGTCACAGATTAGCGACTAACACGGCAGTAGTTTGGGGATGTTCAGAGTCTTCCCAGTAATAATATAAACAAATATTACTGTTAATTTAACTTTTACACGAAGATAAACTCCTTTGCTATCATTTAGGGAGTATTTGACACGGTATTGTCTCCTCCAGGTGTGATTTTATTACATTTGTCCGTGAGGAGAAAACACAAAGTGGCACAGTATTCCTGCTGCTCCCGTGAGGAGGCTGAGGTTGAGTCTCTACGGTTCTCATGGTGTGTTTAAGAGCCTCTCTTTGCTGGGATTTCTCTATCAGTCTCTCCAGACTCAGTGCAGAGAATCCTCTTGTAATCTTATTGAAAGCAACATGGCAGAACCCGCTCCAGCTCCCGCCGCTCCAGCCAAGTCCCCGAAGAAGAAAGCCACCAAGCCGAAGAAGGCGGGCCCTAGTGCCGCTGACCTCGTGCTGAAAGCTGTCACCGACTCCAAGGACCGCAAAGGGATTTCCTACTTCGTGGTGAAGAAGGAGCTGGCCGCTAAAGGCATCGATAACGCCAACCAGGTGAAACGCGCCGTGAAAAAGTTAGTGGAGAGTGGAGCCCTGGTGCAGGTCAAGGGAACCGGAGCCAGCGGCTCCTTCAAGGCAGCCAAGGCGGCCGAGAAGCCCAAGAAGGTAGCGAAGAAGCCCGCAGCCAAAGCCAAGAAGCCGGCAGCGGCAGCAGCCAAGAAAACCGCCGTCAAGAAACCAGCAGCTAAGAAGGCGAAGGCAGCAACACCCAAGAAGGCGGCGAAGAAGCCCGCTGCTGCAGTCAAGAAAACCCCCGTGAAGAAGGCCACAAAGAGCCCCAAGAAGAAGCTGGTCAAGAAGGCAGCGACCCCCAAGAAGGCAGTCACCCCCAAGAAGGCGGTGAAAAAGGTGGTTAAAGCCAAAGCTGCCAAACCAGCGAAGAAGGCTGCAGTCAAGAAACCAGCCAAGAAGTAAACCCATCCTCTACTTCACCTACAAAAGGCTCTTTTAAGAGCCACCCACATCCTCCAGAGAGCTTTACTCCTTTTTATATTACAATATTTATACATACAACTCTGATTTAGTGTCTAGGGCTTCACATAACTACATGAAACAACCAACACTGCCCCATGTATCTAATGTGATAAATATGTGAGTTTCATTTTCATCACATGAGATACAGAAACATAAGCAAAGTCATAATCACATATCTGAATGCAGCACTAAAGAAAACGTTTCGATCCAATATATATTATACTTCAAATAAATCTCCATTTGCATAGAAACCAGTTATAATGGTTATAATACATATTGAATTAGACCATGGTGTTTTTATACTGGATAACTAGTGTTAAGTAACACATTCCTCATAAACATGATCATTTTAAATAATGTGTAAATACTTTGTTAGTAAATAGTTACATCGAGTATGGTCAGTAGAAAATGAGTCCCAGCAATATCAATGTTTTTATTGTAGAGTATTATTTATTCATTCAATAAAATGAATGAAGAATATCGTATCTGAATCTGTTTTTGGTAAATTTATATTAAAATAAGGTTGGATGTGTCACTCTATAACGATCATTTAGTCAATCAGAAAACAGTAAAGCAATGAATAGAATTTATATATCACAACTGATGTATTACCATCATTTAGTAATTCAGTGTTTAATCCTAATAAGTTATTATTTAATGTTTAAAAATACCTTGTTTGTTTTTATAGGATTTAACTTAATCTGTTTTTCGTTTGGCTCTTGTACTTTGTTTTTGAGTTTTAAATAAAGTTGGGAAAAACATTACGGGGTTGTGTCCCCTTATGGTGTGTCACGTGATTAAATCTGACCAATCAGCGTCGTTGCTGCTCCAGCTCTGGCTATATAAGCAGCTCTGTCGCAGAGAGAGCGTTACTACTTTTCCACAGAGAATCAGACTTCGCAAAGATGGCAAGAACCAAGCAGACCGCCCGTAAATCCACCGGAGGAAAGGCTCCCAGGAAGCAGCTGGCCACCAAGGCTGCCCGTAAGAGCGCCCCGGCCACCGGCGGCGTGAAGAAGCCTCACCGTTACAGGCCCGGTACCGTGGCTCTGAGGGAGATCCGTCGCTACCAGAAGTCCACCGAGCTGCTGATCCGCAAGCTGCCCTTCCAGCGCCTGGTGAGGGAGATCGCTCAGGACTTCAAGACCGACCTGCGCTTCCAGAGCTCCGCCGTCATGGCTCTGCAGGAGTCCAGCGAGGCCTACCTGGTCGGCCTGTTCGAGGACACCAACCTGTGCGCCATCCACGCCAAGAGGGTCACCATCATGCCCAAAGACATCCAGCTGGCCCGCCGGATCCGCGGAGAGAGGGCTTAGACACACCTCACGCCACTTCCCAAACACAACGGCTCTTTTAAGAGCCCCCTAAACCCACTTAAAGAGAAACCGGTCCTGAAATACTTTATTGATAATCTAATCGTTCCTGTATGATTATGACAGCATGGTGCTTTATAACTCGTTATGAATCCTTTAAACTCAATATAGGTATATGTGTAAATCCATTTCCCGTTGTTCCGTCATGTGCCAAAACTTTGGGATAATTAAAAGTGCCTCGTGTTCTATCTTTTATATTACTGCCCTCATACAGGATCCCAAATGGTGAGACACTGACATCCAGTGGTCATGACGTGGCTCAAAGGATCGAAATGTGTAACTCATCAGTCAGTTGATCCAAACAGTGAACACCAACAGACTCGGACAGTTTCAATAATACTGCTAAACGCCTGAGCTCTGTAAAGTGCCTCCATAACCCACAACATTTACCTCGTTGCATTACACAAGTCTAAAAAAAGTCTGTCACAGTATTTAATTTGGTTTCACTGTACAATATTAAAATATTTCACCTTACTTATAGTAGTGCAGATGAAGTATAGTGGTCTAGCCACTGTTTTATTTTCTTGTGTTGTGTCCTATTTATAATATGCTGCATTGTTGGAAGAACTCGGGACCTGAGATTTCCATTGCCATAACCACACCCCCTAGTTTATATCAGCATGATTTAAATGTTACAACACTATTTATGGCCTCTTGTGTTCAGCTCTAACCGTTTGTGGTCGAACACTGACCCCTGGTGGTTAAAAGCGGGAACTGTAATATCTGTAAACAAAATGCTGCAGCATGTCGGCTCCAGGTAAAGCACTGCTTAACGATGCTGGAATATAATGAACTGCAGTAAAGGGCCATTAGTGTTATATCATTATTACCAATAGATGGGCCAAACAAACATTGTAGCTTGTAATTCAGGAGGACTGTCAGCAGTAAACAACACTTCCTCATTAATAATGTGATGATAAACCTAAAGTGATGACAGTAGAAAGGAGAGTTCTCTTTTAGAGGGAGGTGGGTGGCTCTTAAAAGAGCCTTTGGGTGTTTGTTGAAGCAGGTTGAGGGTGCTCACTTCTTGGGGGCCTTCTCGGTCTTCTTGGGCAGCAGCACAGCCTGGATGTTGGGCAGCACGCCTCCCTGAGCGATGGTCACTCCTCCCAGCAGCTTGTTGAGCTCCTCGTCGTTGCGGACGGCAAGCTGCAGGTGGCGGGGGATGATCCTGGTCTTCTTGTTGTCCCGGGCGGCGTTTCCAGCCAGCTCCAGGATCTCAGCGGTCAGGTACTCCAGCACAGCGGCCAGGTACACCGGGGCTCCGGCACCGACACGCTGGGCGTAGTTACCCTTTCTCAGATGCCTGTGCACACGGCCGACGGGGAACTGGAGCCCGGCACGGGAGGAGCGGGTCTTGGCCTTCGCCCTGGTCTTTGCTGCACCTTTTCCGCGGCCAGACATTTTCAATAAAGGTATTTTTTGAGACTAAGAAGAAAGTAATTCAATCAGCGTTCTCACCAGAATATATAGGAACACAGCTGTTCGCTCATTGGTCAGATTGATCAGTAACTTCGATCGTCCAATCAGAAGACAGGTCTGTCTGCCCTCCCATTGTGGCAGAGCTTCCGCCTCGCGTCCGCGGGCTTTATCGAAGCAGACGTTACAGTTTGAATAAGTATTTTCTGAAAGAGATAAAAGGTTATCAGCGACAGTCTCAATGTGGTGTCATACTTAGTGATTATTAACAGGGTGTAATATATTTATAACTAAAATAGCAGACCCACCAACATACAGTTTAACGTCCAAACATTTAACGGACAACATTATTACCTTCTATATCTATGTTTGTATATTTAATATTTTGAAGATTCCTCTTATTTAATATTTTTGCTAAAACAATGTAAATGTGCCCTCTGTGGCACTAATTAAGGTTTTTTTTTTTCATTTATAAATATCAGAAATGTTCTTTGTCTTCTCAAAAAATACCCAGTATATTAAACATATGCTTCCCCTTTGCTACCTCATCCACAAAGCCTGGGACCCCACTGACTCTGAATCTTATCCACCCCAGAAAAACATAATGCATTACATTAGAAGACATGTTGCACATTTCCTCTTTTAAATCCGCACTGCTATCCCTTCAAATATAGTGTGTCAATAAATATAGTGTCCTATGTCAATTCTTCTTTGTATGCATAAGAAAACTCATACGTGTAACTCCACTTCGTATTAGAACTTCACAGCCACATCAGTTGTGAGTGTATATGCTCTTTATTGCCCCCAAATAATGTCAAAGCCACCTCAAAAATGGTCTCTAGTTGTCACCATGGATAAGATGAGTCATACATAAGATAAAATGCACCTTTATTGACCACTATGGGGACATAGTAAATAGGAGTTTAAGCAGCAACAGTGACACAAAGAACACGTCAGGATGGATACACACAAGGAGAATATAAGCCAGGAGTAGGGGCATGTGAACATGGTGGTTGAAAACACATCTATTAGACAAGGTAATTCAAAGGAAAGCACTCAGATGAAGTGGGTGGCTCTTAAAAGAGCCATTGTGTTTGTGGGTCTGTCGGGTTTACTTGGAGCTGGTGTACTTGGTCACAGCCTTGGTGCCCTCGGACACGGCGTGCTTGGCCAGCTCTCCGGGCAGCAGCAGGCGGACTGCGGTCTGGATCTCCCTGGAGGTGATGGTGGAGCGCTTGTTGTAGTGAGCCAGACGGGAGGCCTCCCCGGCGATGCGCTCGAAGATGTCGCTCACGAAGCAGTTCATGATGCCCATGGCCTTGGAGGAGATGCCGGTGTCGGGGTGCACCTGCTTCATCACCTTGTACACGTAGATGGCGTAGCTCTCCTTCCTGGACTTTCTCCTCTTCTTGCCGGTCTTGGTGGCTTTAGACACGGCTTTCTTGGAGCCCTTCTTTGCTATCTTGGCAGACTCAGGCATGATTTCTTTCTCTGGAGTTTCTCAAAAGAATGACAGGAGAGAGGGCCGGATGCTCAAATTTATACGCATCTGATGCAAATATGGCTGTACTGTTGCGCGCACAGGATTGGCCGAGCTCTTTGGTTGTTACTGAGCATGCGCTGGAACTGAATTCAGCTGTTTCGTTAAAATCTGACGATTTAACAGAAAAGTTATGGCCATTCAATAAACTACTATAATACATATAGTTCTACAACATTAATACATCAGTACTAAAATACACTACGAAGAAACTTCACTGAACCTCACAATAATATAACCTGCACAGAGAAACCAAATATTATACTCCTATCACTCATCATGACTCAGCAAAAAGACTGTATATTATTTATTATTGTGAGGTGTTGTTAGGCCAAACCCTTTCTTACACAACTTCTTAGTTACAGCGTTTAACTTTCTTCTCCCCTAATTGCATTTTAATTTACATCATACTGTTATTTTTACACCGGAGGCTCATACTGCACGTTTTGCTTTATGAAAACTATAATGTACTATATGATTTTTGAACCAACACTTCACTATATTGGAAACAGTAGAATGCAAATATCCAATAGTTTCAGCGTGGTATAATTATACTGCTTATTAGTCTTTGTAAGATATACTTTTCCGATACCATATTGGGAAATGGTTTCTTTACAGCAGCATAACAATTACATTGACTTTGAGATTCCTAAAATTAACAAATTAGTAAAATGTACGACGAAAGGACATCTCAGACATGTTTGGAAACACTCCAGTGTACATAATTACCCTTAACCAGTTCAACACTTCAATTAATACAAGCATTATATTCTTTATTGGACATTATATGAGACACATTATTCTATTTCTGATAGTACGATTGATTAAAGTATGTATAATGTTGAGTACATATTTGCCTTTGAAATGATTAGATGAAATAGAGGGATTGAATTACACTTATTGACAATAAGATAATACAACCAGGATAAGTGCTCTGTTAGTGAGCTGGGTACCTTCATCAGATGTTGTGTTTTCGTATGTTATAGAACCACCATATTTAAAGTCATTCACCATTTTAAAGATCACTCTATTAGATAGTCCGATCCAGTCTGTCTGTAAATGTGCAAATTCAGTTGTGAAGTCAGCATGAACTCATTTGGAACAGGGCCCATTTCTTTATTTTAAACTTTTCTTTGTTTATTAGTTTAATGAATGGGTATATGGCTAGTCCTCTTCCAGACATGATTACAGAGTTGTGTTAATATCCTGATGCGATATCCGCCATGATCGTGGGTATTTATTGCCTGCCTGCGGACGTGGTTGAGATCAGCTGGGCGGGACAAACCCAGCTAACCGGTCCTTTCACAACGAAGTTGCGCAATTGCCAATCTGGGTCATGTGTCAACCTTTGATTTCCATTCTTTATCACACGATGTTTTATCGATATAATTTATTGCATTTAGCATTACTAAAAAGAAAGCACTTATTTATTTATAGCATACTATACTATATAACATCTAAACACAATGCTGTGTCTTATACCATTCAGCCAATGCATCGCACCCTGGTCTGTATCTGATACCTCACTGCTATTGTGTTTACCACATTTCCATGTTAGATTTAAACTCTAATAAGAATCTGAAATACAGCGGTGGTAGACAGTTAATAATCATGTGTCATCATTAGCTGTATTGCTTGCATTCAGCCACAGATAGTCCATTTTTACCGTCGACATACGTCTTATGCTTTGAGCATATCGAAGTTTATTTGCATTTAGACATCCATGATTCACAGATATCCACCAGAAGAACAGTGACGTAAATAGATATTTTTATAAGTTAGTTATGCTTGCATTTGAGGAAAAATGTGAAGACTTAAAACAAATGTAACATTGATCCAAGTGTATTGGACCCTAATAGACCCCTACTGTTCTAAACTATTGAAAACTCTTGAGCATTGGGACTAGTAGTCTTCATAGAATTAGGAGCACTTTAACTCAGTGGTTGAAAACACAATATTGGATACACAAGTAAATAAACGGAAAGCTCTTTGTCTGTGTGGGTGGCTCTTAAAAGAGCCGTTGTGTTTGTGGGTCTGACGGGTTTACTTGGAGCTGGTGTACTTGGTCACAGCCTTGGTGCCCTCAGACACGGCGTGCTTGGCCAGCTCTCCGGGCAGCAGCAGGCGGACTGCGGTCTGGATCTCCCTGGAGGTGATGGTGGAGCGCTTGTTGTAGTGAGCCAGACGGGAGGCCTCCCCGGCGATGCGCTCGAAGATGTCGCTCACGAAGGAGTTCATGATGCCCATGGCCTTGGAGGAGATGCCGGTGTCGGGGTGCACCTGCTTCATCACCTTGTACACGTAGATGGCGTAGCTCTCCTTCCTGGACTTTCTCCTCTTCTTGCCGGTCTTGGTGGCAGTCTTGGTGACCGCTTTCTTGGATCCCTTCTTGGGCGCTGCGGCTTTAGGTAGCTCAGGCATGTTTACGATTCAGGAGTTCTCCGAAAAGTGTGGGGAGGGCCGGAGCACAGCTCAGTCTTAAACCCTTCTATGCAAATAGCACTGTGCGGCCGCCCCTCTGCTATTGGCTGGTTGGAAAATGACGTCAGCACTTGTCTGTTGGCTGGTGACAGTGAGAGGTTTTCCCCATTTTCTTTTTTATTATTATTTCACTGTATTTCTTTTTAAATATGCATTAAACATTTTGAAAAAAAAACATAGTCAGAGTACATGATTTATTTTTAAGAATTATTTTATATTGCTCTCAATGAAGCTTTATTCCGTATTTAAATGTGATGGGTTTTTTGTTTGTGTTATTTTAATAATTACTTTTCATATTTCATGTAATCCTAGTTAGATATTTTGTAACTGGCATCTTTAATTGATTGGTAGAAGTATGTTCCACATATTGACGTGTTTTAACAGTACATTTATAGTGGTGATTTCCATGGGTATATTCGCTCTTGTATGAGGCTACACTGGCACCTTCTAGTGGATGTAATGCGACACACATGTGTGTTCAAATTTAGTCACATTACTTCATATGCTCATTTATTTATTGTTCCATGTATTTATTTAGTTTTGGAGAGGCCTTCAAAATAAAAGTTCAAAGTAAAAGTAATTTATTAAATGTTTATGAATGTACTTTATTTCCTTTAAACCAATACTTGAGTAGGTTATATTGTATACCCTATCCATTATAGGCTACCCTATCTGCAGCTTTGGTGTTGTGTAGTGGTTGGTGGATTACACACTTTCTCTGTGTATTTCACTTACAGTACTCTGATCACTGAAGTAGCATTGCTAAAAGTGTTTTAGGTTAGCAACAGCAGAGTGGTTCAAACAGAATGAAGTCATATGAAATGTGTGTGTTTCATATGGTGACATAATATGGCTTTGATAAATGAGTGTATAGTTTTTCCAAGTGTGTTTCATTGTGCAAAGGATCTGAGGTGTTCTGCTAATTGGGTGTAGTGTTTTGAAAAACCGGGCCCTGTTTTCAAAATCGTGCTTAAGCAAAGGCAAAAAACTGTAATGTGTTTAATCAAATAGCCTCATCAAATAAATCCTTTGACACTTTGCCGGTGGATAAACGGTTAAACTCAAGCAGCCAACACACTCACACACATCTGAGTTTGTTTCAGTTTATTTCATAACTCTTCTGCATATATTATCAACAGTTTAACAAACAGGATTCTTTTTTGTTAAAAACACAATGTAACATTAAACGGGATGAGGTTTAACATGTGATACACTTAAACCACTTATACACAGAGAACGTCAGAAAAAACTTTTGGCTTATTCAGACCAATTTGGCAGCGTTTTGTTTTGGGGATCGGTGTTGGTATAAAGGTACTTGATGTGGACGGAGGCAGCTTCACGGGTATTTCACACGCAACAGGCAGCAAAGTCTATACGGACTCCACACAGAAAGGAAACTACCTCCACTACATGTTGGCAGGACACAACACCCCCGGGTGGATATGAACGAAGGGCGGTGTGCAATCAAAACCATGCATTACAAAAAAATATAAATAATAATAAATACTTTGCAGGAACGCCTAGAATCAGTCGCTTTCAAGAAATGTTAAAAAATGCTGCAAAATGTTTGATTTGATTGAAACAAGAAAGATTGGTAAGATCCAGTTTGTGCCTCTGACGGGATCTCAGGTTTTACATTTTGTGCATTTTATAAATATAAATAACTGTGTTTTCATCAATGAATATTACGCTATAAACAAATGAAAAATACTTCAACATACACTCTGTAGTTACCGTTAGCAGACTGGTTTTGTGAGCAACTTTACCAGGTCGCAATTTCTATAAAACTGTATTTATTCAAGTTTCTTAAAAAAGATATGTTCGACAAGACGCATACTAATATAAATGTTTTATGCTACCTTAGATAAATATTCATTTTTACTGAATAGAGCTTGAACTCCGACCAATACTATGGAACCTCGTTTACCGACTGCTAATAACTTACAGCTAACAGCTAACGTTAACTAGCTCTCCTGCTGATTCAACAACAAGTTTCTGAGCCTCTGAAAACCGAGCTCGTGTTGATCACTTTATATACAGTACTGCTGGGGAGCCTAACTTATCATAGTACATAATAATTCTTTGCTAATTATATTTAGTAGATATTATTATTGTTCATACTTCAAAAGTGTGTTGCTGCAAATGACTCCAACATTTCTCTCTCAAGTATTTATGTGGTAATGGGTTTGGGTGAGGGTTGGATTATCATAGGATTATGATGCATTTTGGAGGAAACACGTTAGAAAACCATATGAAAATTAACCAGAGTTAGAAAAAAAATCAATGTTATCTCAAATGAAATCCTTCTTGTATTCTGCCATCGAACAATAAAAGCACAAAGGATCTTCCTCAGGGGAAGGTAAGAGACATCTGTCTTTGAGCTATTGTGATTATCTGGAGAATAATATGGAACCAGGAGAACCGTGTGAGGTGTTGATGTGCGCAGAGACTTTTGATGAAAGATATTCCTGATATTGGGTCCCAAACATCTGATGCCACATAATAAATATGATCTCTTCAATCCTCACTCATGGATGAATACACAATGTTAAACAAACACAAAGAAAGAAACAGACATGCATCTTAAACAAATGTACTTCTCCTGAACACAACAGAATCTTTTGAATGAAAACTTCTCAAAAGTAAAACGATGATTCCCTTGAAGGCACAAACTGAACCACAGATGCATTTTAATAATTATTATTCAGCTGATAATAATAAAGTGTGTTGGTGTGAGGTATGGACAGCTAACAGAGGGAGTTTGTAGGACTTCAGGGATAAGGCTGGACTTCTCCGGTCTACACAGTACAGGGATAGCAGCTTCGAGGAAACACAGAACACTTTTCACAACTCTGGAAAACAGGGTTGAAACAATAAAACAGGAAGTACTGTAAATTCTCAAACAGCGGCTCCAGACTAAAGTAGAAAAACTAGTTTGAATAAATACTTGTGTGCATTTGATCAGATCCATTGTTCCTGATCTGTTTTAAAAGCATTACAATAGTAGTATAATACCTTCACTACCTTTGGGAGACTTCTATTGTGAAACATTCACAGGAATTTGACTTTTTTAAAGTATGTTTTACTCAGTGTTAACGTCCTCTTTTTTCACAATAAAAGCCTCACAGCGGTTCATCGTACTCTTTACCCCGTCACTTCTTTTGAAAGACTTTTATTTACTTTTAGTATTTAGATTTTCCAGCATAATGCGATACAGGAATATTACAAACTGTTCTTTATTTAGATTTTTGATCAGTCTTTGTTCTTACATTGGCTTCACATTATCTTAAGAAGTAAGTTAGATTCTCCGTGGTTTGTGAACGACAGCTAACATTAGTACACCAAATCTACGGGTAGCTAAGCTAACAGCGACATAACTTAGCTAACAAGGCACACATCTAAGGGGCTAAAGCTGCATTCTCCTAATCATGCGGGATGAATGGTATATTAAAGATATTTGATTTGCGAAAGATCTTTTAATGTTTGCAGAGTTGGTCATGTAAGGGTTTAAACATACAAAAGAGCACTACATCTTTCAATTTGGATTTAAAAACCTCAAACGATCGACTTCAAACTGATCTCAGTCGGCCAAGGAGGTCGTGTTTTTGGTTTAGTTCATCAGCAGGATTACAGAAAACCAACGGTCCGATTTTCATGAAAACTGGTGCAACAATGTAAAATTGGCTTAGTACGAACTTGGGGAAATTTGGAGAAGATCCGAATCACGAGGCGGATACACACTCCAATGTACACTTTATGGCAACGGCCTTTGCGGAAGCTTGGCCAACATCCTGGTTTTATTTGAGAATTCACAGCATTACAGAAAAATGAAAGACCTGATTTTCATGAAAATTGATGGAAGGATGTAACATTGGCTAAAGAAGAACCTGTGAACATTTGGAGAAGATCCGAATCACGAGGCGGATACACACTCCATTTTACACCTTTTGGCAACAGCCTTTCAAATGCCCTCGTAGTTCTGGTTTTATTTGAGAATTTACAATATTTCACCTCCCATTCTGCCAAACACACTCATTCATTGTTCTCACTGACACACACATACTCATGCCACTTATAGTTTCTTGGTTGATATGTAGGAGAAAGTACAAAATAACAGCAAGAAGAAGAACAGGCCACACAAAGGTAGAGAAATACTAAATACTTTAGATTCAAGCCCCTGAACATACGGTAGAAATCAAAACGTCACTCGCAAAATCCAACAGCTTCCAGGAGCCCGTGGAGTCCGTCTGTGGGACCCTGAATGCATCGCGCTGTGTTCGGGACACTGATTTGTGTTTCTTTTATCTGAGATAGGCTATGGCTTTGGCTCTGGGTTAGAGCTGGAGGGGGTGCAGTCGAGGAAAAACTAAACTCGGACAAATATTCAACCCAAACATCGTCTCTCCCTTAAAACGTGTTCAGATGATCTTTTTTTTATTTAAATATTAATATCCATCCATCCGCTCCGTGTGTCTTTCAGCATTTTAGAAAAATAGAAATCAGGAAAAGCATTGTTTACAAAAATAAAACCAAAAAGTTCGTCCAGAGTCACACGACACCTTCACAGAGATATGGACGGATATTGCACAGCGAGGGATTTTCTTCCGATATGAAGGAAATCACTGACACAATTTGTAGAAAAACAAACAAAAAAAGAACACGTTAGGACGTCAAAATGATTTGCATTTCCTGGATAGGTTGTTTTTATATTATTTTGTTTTACTTCCAGAGAGACGATGGGATCCCAGGCCCTCCTACATCAGGCAGATAAATCCTCTGCTCCAAAGAAACAACTAAAAAAGCTTCAGAAGTATCACTGGTGAATTTTTTGGTTGAAGGCACAGATTTTCCAGAAAAAGGGGAGGTGCTGATTTTTTGAAGTGCAGCAGCAGTTTCCTGTGTTTGTGGGGCTGGGGTGGGGGGGGTCCTCCGGGTGGATCGACTCTCCTGATGATCGGAGGGCAGGGCGTCGACTCTCTGCGGAAAAAACAAACAGTTTCAGTTTTTAAAGAGAGAAAAGCAGCTTTTCTTGTCGGTGTTTCACAGAATAAATGTTCACTTTTCAACCCCTGACACGACTCAGCATTTGAGTACTTCCTGTCCCCTTGTCTGAAATGAATTGGTATATTTTTATTTACATCAACAAATAAGAGAAGACGAGTCTCTGTTGCTGCACATGTAGGATGCAAATAAAGTAAACACTGATCAGGTTCTGACAAATATCCAGACAGAACATGTAAAAGGAAGGAAGTTGTTTTAAGAATCCACTTAATTTATTTATTTATTACTTAAAAGCAAACCTTCCAACCCAGGGGGTTTCGTCATTTCCAAAAATGGGACGATACCTAGTTTTTTAAGACGTTCCCCAAGGACATTTTGGCAGGACCCAATTAAGAGCTGCAGGAATCAGCTCTTAAAACCTGACATTACTCAGCATTTAAAGTCCTAAAAACCCTGAAATGAATCAGAATTAGCCTCCTTTAGCTTAGCGGGGGTCATGTGACCGTGCTGTAGTCCGTTTATAGCCTAAAGTTGTGTTTTTACTTCTGAAATGATAACGTGGTGTTGATATGTGGAGATTATCCTGCTGAACTAAACGTGTAAGTATTGCAAACGTTTGAGATCATCATAAAAAATGGAAAAATCCCATTGACTATTTGTGGATGGAAGCAGGGAGATGCTGCCTTCAGGGTCCACTCCAGAAATACATCATCACTGTCCTCCTCCCGACCCCCCACCTTTCAACATCTTCCTGGAAGTTAATCCTGCAGCAGCAGATGGTGCCTCCGCAGCTCCTGTAGTTATGAATGATTGCACGGTCTTAGGCATTAAGTTGGATCAGTGTAATCCAGCCTAGCATATGCAGCCAAATCAAGCAGCCAGGAAAACTGTTCCTCCTTCCCTTTACTCTCCGACGAGGTGTCAACAACCCACCCGCTGCCGGGAAACACACCGTGACGCTCGAGAGGAACTCGCTCTATGATCGCACCGTGAAGGTTTTAATCTGCAGGTCAAGATTTTATGAATGAGCTTAAAGAATCGATTATCCGGTAATCAATGTCAGTATGTCAGACTGCCAGTCATTCATCCAAAGCCTTTCAAACAACATGAATACATATAATCATTGTTGCAAATCTGTTTTCAAAAATCCCACATTTCCATAAAAGATGTTCTCATGATATAAATGAAAAAAATACATTTATTTTATAACTTTTTATTTTAAATTTGATTTTTTTTTCTTGCATTTTTTGGCCTGTTTTTTGTAAACTTTTTCTGAAAGTGTAATTCAAGTTTCATTTGGACAAAAGAATATATATAAATATATTTCTTTAAAATAATTTCAAATTGAGAACTTGTAAATTCCAATAAAAAAGATGTTTTAATTGCTATTATTATTGCTATAATCCTAATAACAACAAAAGAAAAAATATATATCAATTAAATAATCACAAGTCCTCCCCGTGCCCAGGGAGGTCCGGTGAGGGGCCACTGGGGGGCGCTGCAGCCTCTCAGCAGCGCTTCTGTCTTCCTGTCAGAACGGTGATTTGGTTTCTGGTGGGATTCTGTGAAGAGAGCTTTGTGTACCTCATGTATTTTACATTCCTCTAAAGGAATCTTTATCTGACTTAGTTTTCAGGAATCCTCGAGGTTAACGTCTGCTTCTATTAAAGATAAAACACTAAACTATAAAAGATTTAAGGACAAAATGTTAAAGTTTTCAAAGCTTTAACCTCTGAGGATTCATACACTGTGACATTTGGGTGTCTCACTCTCGCTCCAGCACACAGACACACACACACACACACACTCCTCTGTGCATATATTCCCACTACAAGTCAGAGATGAGGACACATATCATCATATGGAGGAACATACATGCAGCATTTAATCTGCGTTGCATCGTTGAACATTTGCACGTCACCATCACGCTTAATATAGAGTGTGTGTGTGTGTGTGTGTGTGTGTGTGTGTGTGTGTGTGTGTGTGTGTGTGTGTGTGTGTGTGTGTGTGTGTGTGTGTGTATGTGTGTGTGTGTGTGTGTGTGTGATTTGATGATTCACTGCTCGGGTTGTGAAACATCACGCTAACCTGGAGGCTGTTTTTTTCGGCTGTCAGTTTACAAAGAGGTCTTTATTTATATAAATATGTATTTTGGGTTTCACCCCTTTATGGATTTGTCTTTAAACTCAAGAATGATTGTAGAAAAAATGAATGATAAAATAATGTAAAACATTTATTAATAATAATTAATTAACCACAAAACATTTACGCAATATATAAGACTCATTAAATCGAAGTTTTATAAATATAACATTAATTATGTAATTGTTTGACATGTGTATGGTTTATCTTTGGGTCCTAAAACACATGAAATAATGTATTTAAATAAGATTAATTATATTGTTATACAACATTTTCTTCAAATAAATATATATCATAATATTATTTGAATTATAAATGTTTTAATTCTATTTCCAAATAGATTTAATGCATGCTCTCATTTGAATATTTCCTGTTTTTTATTTATTTATTTCTCTTGTCTTCCAATATTAGTACGGAGTAAAATAAGTGACCTGATTTTGAACCTTTAAGATATTGCCTGTAATCCGTGCAGCAGCAGCTTTCCTACACAAATAAAATATTGTTGGCATTAAAACTGCATTAAAGCAGCTGCAGAGGTGAGTCTGCTGGACCCTCGCTGACCCCGATCCACCGCTCCGCGTTATGGACTTAAAATCAAACACTGCAAATCCCAGCGAGGACGCGTCTCCGCACGACTTAACTCAAAGTGTGTTTGAAGCATTTACAAACATGACGGCAGTTTTAAAAAGGATCTGCACACACACCAGGCCTAAAAAGAAAGCACACGCACACAAATCTAAAATCTGGATGCTTAAAATTGACCATATCCAAATCTGTTTTCACACCCAACCCACGTAATCCGCAGAAGTCTGGCGGTGTTTTGCACGGGCGGGAATTATGGGAACTCTGACGGCGACAGGCCCTCCTACAGCTGTTACACGACTCTGTGCACATATGTCCAAATACCAGCTTTAAAAAGAGATGTTGGAGCAGGAGAGGTAACACATTATGCAACAAGTAGAGGGACAAAGATGTGGAGGCCCAGTCTGCAGGGACAGAAGCACTTTAGTGGGAAACAAAAAAGGACGAGGCTTTTGTAAATTAAAAAGGGGGTATTATTTGTATTGATAACTTATTGCAGAGAAGTAAAGCTCTGTTGCACAGGTCTGCACAAAACTGCAACTAGGAAGCTATTCAATTTAGATTCAGAAATATTTTACGATATTTATTGTATTTTTTTCCCACATATGTTTTCTGATTGATTTAGCTTATTTTTTCTAAATTGTATTAATTATTTATTTATTCTTTTATTTATATTTGCTAAACTGTTTATTTTTGTATTTTAGTATTATATATATATATATATATATATATATATATATATATATATATATATATATATTGCAATGCACCAAAGCACATTCCCGGTTTGTGTAACAGAGGCCTTGACAACATTAATTGTGCGTGCAGATAAAATGCCTCCAAACATCCATGCAGCTGCAGAGAAACAGAGCTCTGTTGCACATGTCTCAAATGAATGAAAGACCCATGTCTTCACACCTGCTCCTCAGCCAGTGATGATGAAGAGGTGTGATGAAGACGAGCTGCAGAGAGACGCTCACTTTCTGCAGCCGTTACATCATCATCATCATGAAGTGACCAAAACACAGCGCCGGGCCCCCAGGAGCCGAGGTTAGATAACATGAGAGCAGAGAGGACGCTTTGCAAAGAGAGTGTCTCCTATTCACAAAACCAGGGAGCGACCCCCCCACCCCAACCCCCCGGCTGAAAGGAGCTTCTGTTTGAGACGCTTTTGACTCCAAGTTTCCACAACCTCTCCTGCTCGATTTACAAAAGCATTGCACACGTTGTGCAGCTGTTGTACACACAACAAATTCAAACTGTCATTCTGAAACCGCGCTGCAAAGAGGATGGTGTCTCTCTGCTCCTGAGATATTTGAGGAATAATTCAGAATAAAACAATCATTTATCTGGTCAAACAGACAAATGTTATATATATATATATAATTAGTGAGTTTCTGCACAAACTACAAAGGGGAGCTTTTGTATTTTACACATTTTTGTACTGTTTTATTTCAATTTCATTCCATTTCACATTTATATTAATGTATTATTAATATTTATTTGCAAATATATATAAATATACATATTTAGTATATAAATATATATGTTTTTTGCATACTTAAAATTCTGCTGTTTAATATTTAATTAACACATATTTTTTATTGCACATTTTTAGATATAAATATACTCTATGTTGCATTTGTTGGCTGTAGCTGACAGTAAAGTGTTTAATTGTCTGCAAGCATCTGAAAGTATCAGTACTGTGTAAATACTCGAGTACTTCAAGCACTTGACTGTGTGTGTCGTCCGCCTCGTTGACACACACATCTGCGTTCGGCACCAACTGCAGTTTTTTGGCCCGAAGCTTTATTGGAAGTCGTGTCGTTAACGCTGGCCGACCGATGAAACTCAATCAAGCGAGAGGCGCGCTGTGATTGGCTGACTGAAGTCACGTGAACCCGCTCTGACACCAACAGCAGCTCTGCTCTGATTACTACAAACACATACACACACACACACACACACACACACACACACACACACTGGACATTTTGTCTATTTATATCCGGGGTTGGTGAATATTATCACTGAGCAATCAAATCTGTGTGTTCATGCGAGAGTGACGCGGCACGAGGAGGCGAACGTGAAGCTGCGGAAAATATCATAAAATAAGAATATATGAAATGAGAGTTACATGACGCAGTTGTGCCATCTCGTCTGTGAATAATGAAACAGGATTTTCCCTTTTTAAAGGACTAAAAATAGATCCTAAATTCAGGGATGGGGGACAAATACCGCAGAGCCATCGACCATTCAACGTTTCATTATCTTCCACAACACACAGTGACCCTGAGGCTCAACACACGAGCAAATGTAGAAATATCTTCATGTTTAGGACTTATGAGTGATGAACGAGGCCGAAGCATCATCAGGCTGCAGCTGATTTGATGCAAAATGATCAAAAAGAGAGCGAATAAAACCAGGAAGTAATAAACAATGAGCAGATAGAGCTGGAACACGTCCAACAGATGCAAACGGGCCAGGACACAAGGAAAACAAAATAAAATCAACAAGCATCAGAAACAAATCATGATTATTTTAAATGCAACAAAAAAGGAATTCAACTGCTGAGACACAGATGCAAAACAACCAGCATAGAAACAAATAGAGTCAAAGAAGAAAAGCAAGACCAGATGTAGTTCATCCAAAACAAGATGCAAAGAACGATGAGGGAAAGCCAACAACAAAAACTATAAAGAGGAGAGAATACTAAAGTTGCAATATCCAAAAATGAAAAAAAACACTCATTTGCTCTGGACATGGTGACATCACTATGGAAAAATTGCTCCTATTAGCTAGCGCTCCAACACATTGTGAAATATACACCTGAACATCAGCAGGAGAGGACTCTTTAAAGTAGAGACACTACATACTGATATACACCTGAACATCAGCAGGAGAGGACTCTTTAAAGTAGAGACTCTACATACTGATATACACCTGAACATCAGCAGGAGAGGACTCTTTAAAGTAGAGACACTACATACTGATATACACCTGAACATCAGCAGGAGAGGACTCTTTAAAGTAGAGACTCTACATACTGATATACACCTGAACATCAGCAGGAGAGGACTCTTTAAAGTAGAGACACTACATACTGATATACACCTGAACATCAGCAGGAGAGGACTCTTTAAAGTAGAGACACTACATACTGATATACACCTGAACATCAGCAGGAGAGGACTCTTTAAAGTAGAGACACTACATACTGATATACACCTGAACATCAGCAGGAGAGGACTCTTTAAAGTAGAGACTCTACATACTGATATACACCTGAACATCAGCAGGAGAGGACTCTTTAAAGTAGAGACACTACATACTGATATACACCTGAACATCAGCAGGAGAGGACTCTTTAAAGTAGAGACACTACATACTGATATACACCTGAACATCAGCAGGAGAGGACTCTTTAAAGTAGAGACACTACATACTGATATACACCTGAACATCAGCAGGAGAGGACTCTTTAAAGTAGAGACACTACATACTGATATACACCTGAACATCAGCAGGAGAGGACTCTTTAAAGTAGAGACACTACATACTGATATACACCTGAACATCAGCAGGAGAGGACTCTTTAAAGTAGAGACTCTACATACTGATATACACCTGAACATCAGCAGGAGAGGACTCTTTAAAGTAGAGACACTACATACTGATATACACCTGAACATCAGCAGGAGAGGACTCTTTAAAGTAGAGACACTACATACTGATATACACCTGAACATCAGCAGGAGAGGACTCTTTAAAGTAGAGACACTACATACTGATATACACCTGAACATCAGCAGGAGAGGACTCTTTAAAGTAGAGACACTACATACTGATATACACCTGAACATCAGCAGGAGAGGACTCTTTAAAGTAGAGACTCTACATACTGATATACACCTGAACATCAGCAGGAGAGGACTCTTTAAAGTAGAGACACTACATACTGATATACACCTGAACATCAGCAGGAGAGGACTCTTTAAAGTAGAGACACTACATACTGATACACACCTGAACATCAGCAGGAGAGGACTCTTTAAAGTAGAGACACTACATACTGATATACACCTGAAGATCAGCAGGAGAGGACTCTTTAAAGTAGAGACGCTACATACTGATATACACCTGAACATCAGCAGGAGAGGACTCTTTAAAGTAGAGACTCTACATACTGATATACATCTGAACATCAGCAGGAGAGGACTCTTTAAAGTGATTAAAAGAGCAGGAGTAAATGAGACTCCAGCTTCTTACCTCTAATGATTGCAGAGGACATGTTGGAGAGGCGAGACGTTTTGACGCTCACGAGGACGGACGGCGAGCTGGAAAAGATCCGCCTCAGTTTGACCTTTGGTCGACGTGAATCATTACACATCCAGTCCTCTCCCTGAACCAGGAGGGACGGCGGAGACCCCGGGGCCTTCAGTGGCCTCAGGGGCCAGCGTCACACATCCGTCATACAGAAAAGTGTTCGTCAGAGGACGGTGAAAGTATTATTATTATTGTTGTTGTTGTTGTTGTTGTTGTTGTTGTTGTTATTATATGCACAAACACTATTTGTAGGGTGAATATGTCACCCTACAAATAGTGTTGTTTTTCTCACTTGAATAAATTCTCTTATATAAGGTTGTGTCTGCCTGCATTAATGAACCTGCTTTAAATGTCTTCTTAACTCAGTTGTTTTTTCATCACATTTGAATAGAATCTGCTGCTTCAGATGTTCCAACGCGTTGCTTCTTTCTGTCGACTGCAGTGCATTTTTTTTATTTGTGCCCACGTATTATTTAACGTGATCGCTGACCTCTGATCCGTCAGACGGTTTGCAGGCGGCGCCGCTGACACATTTCTGCAGAGCGAAGCCACGCTGCATTATGGGAACTCGTTTCACATGATACTTCACGCCCTAAAAAACCCCCATGTGGCCTGCAGTGTGAAGCTGAGTTTGGGAACAAAAACTGCAGGACGTTTCATTTAAAGACCACCAAGACATCTGTTTCACTTGTAAAGAAGAGTTACAATCAGCGTGCAAACGATTCCGCAGGGTTTACTCTGACTACAAATAAAAAACACCTCTTAGCTATTGGAAAAATACCACAACAGTCTCAGGACCTTCCCCGAGTCTTAAACTGGCCACTAGTCTGGGACCAGAACGTAGTTCCAGCCCCTAGTCTCAGGACCAGACACTAGTATAAGGACCATACTCTAGGCATAGTCTCAAGATCAACACCTGGTCTTAGGACTGGACCCTAATCTCAACACTGGACCATAGTGTCATGGTTAACCCCGTGCATGAGGACTAGACCCAACTCAAGAACAGTCCTCTACTCTTAGAACTGACAACTACTCCCAGGAAAGAAAAACACAGTCTGTAGTCTCATGAGCAGCCCTTAGTCTTGGAAGCAGACCCTAGTCTTTAAACCGACCCTTCGTTTAAGGACCGGCCCATGGTCTCAATACCAATCCCTAGTTTTAGCACAGCCCCCTAGTCACAATACCAGTCCATAATCTTAAGACCTGACCGTAGTCTCAGGAACAACAACTAGTTTCAGGCCAGGTCTCAAGTCTCAGAACAAGATCCTGGATGCAGCCCGTTGTCTTAGGACCGGCTCTAAGTTCCAACACCAGTCCCTCGTCTCAGGATATTACCAAAGACCCAAAATAATCCCCCATTGCTTCCGGACAAAAAGGTGGGTGGATCTTAAAGCTTCTTTTCTCCTGCAGGTTTGTGATTAGCTGTCAGCAGCAGCACCCTGAGGTGCCACCCTCACCCCTCACCCTCACCCTCACCCTCCCCCCTCCATCATTGTAGGTGCCGGCCCCCCCCGGCAGACGGTCCTGTAGCTGCACTCAGAGCAGATGATGCAGAATGATGTCCGCTCATGTGGAAGCTTGCATTCAGCCGGTCTGGTTAGATAACGTCCTCTGATCTTTGTTTGCTTGTTTTCTGCTTATTACAGTTTTTATCTGCAGCAGCCGAGCAGTGACTCCAGCGGCTGAATGCATCTCAAACCACAATCAAACCTGCACCGGATTTATTCAGGGAGCATTTTGAAACCTTGTTGTTGCTGAATCATTTACATCACGTCTGTTGCTACTGAGCAAATAGTCATTATTTTAATCACAAATCAAAGTTATTTCCTGCATATTTTAAACCTCTGTCTAATATCCTCGATGCATTCCCTAAGGGACTGAAGGTCAAAGAGATAAATCACCCAAACGTGTTTCAGCAATCAAGACAGTGAGAGAAAAGCTAATGTTGGGCTATAAAGGAACTACAGCACGGTCACATGACTTCACGTTTCCACCGCTAAGCTAAAGGAGGCTAATGTTGGGCTATAAAGGAACTACAGCACGGTCACATGACTTCACGTCACCACCGCTAAGCTAAAGGAGGCTAATGTTGGGCTATAAAGGAACTACAGCACGGTCACATGACTTCACGTCTCCACCGCTAAGCTAAAGGAGGCTAATGTTGGGCTATAAAGGAACTACAGCACCGCTAAGCTAAAGGTGGCTAATGTTGGGCTATAAAGGAACTACAGCACGGTCACATGACTTCACGTCTCCACCGCTAAGCTAAAGGAGGCTAATGTTGGGCTATAAAGGAACTACAGCACCGCTAAGCTAAAGGTGGCTAATGTTGGGCTATAAAGGAACTACAGCACGGTCACATGACTTCACGTCACCACCGCTAAGCTAAAGGAGGCTAATGTTGGGCTATAAAGGAACTACAGCATCGCTAAGCTAAAGGAGGCTAATGTTGGGCATAGAGAAGTTTAGTGGTCTCACTCAAACACCAGTGGGGTATTTTATGTCGTACAATAAACATCTCTTCAGTTTTAACCACAGACTTTATTTCAAGATAACAACCAAAAACACATTCAGAAAACCTTTGGCCTCCAGACCAGGGGACAGGGAGTGCTAAAGGCCTGAGTCATTTGTGTTTTTAGGACTCATTCCTGCAGCTCTTTAATGTGGTTTGGTTTCATGTCTTAGTTCAATTGTTTTCTGTATATGAAACATATAAACCCTGACTCCCACAGGTACTTCTTCTAGGTATCAGGAGTAAAGTCAGGGACATTTTGGGGGGAATTCCCTAGAAAACAACCTGTAACCCTTGTTTGGAAAGGATGTTACTCCCAGGGTTGGAGGGGTAACTGTAGAGTATTTAATGCATCCTATACTTTGGTTAATAACAGAGATTAACGTTGGCGTTATGAAGGTGCAGGTGATGTTAAACGTATTTAAAGCCCCATTAGAGCTCACCTCCTGCTCCGTTTAATCCCCATAAAGGAAGCCGAGTCCAGAGAGAGAGATCTGGCAGAGGGACTAATTAGCATCCTCCGCAGAGTTTACATTTATTTGATTAATTCAGGCTCCGCACAATGCTTTCCCTTGTAAAGATAACAGCTCTTCTCCAAGGGCTAAACAATTAGGTTACGTAAGTCTTCCATGTCACAGACCTCGAGCCAGCTGAGCATCGCGGATGAAAACCTTTAATTATCTCTCGCCGATGAGGCAATCATTTTCTATTTGCTCCAGTTAATGACCCGGTGCAGCCCAGGTTTAAAATAAACCACGGGAGCGACTTCACTTTGCTTTCAGCCGTCAGTTTTAGATAATTGTGGTGTTTTAGGGAACGCTCGGATCTTTCAGTACCATGAAGCTCAGCCACCTTAAAATAGCTGCTTGTAGTCAGTAATCATCATTTAACGAGGTGAGTCCCATTGAGAATAAAAATCTAGGTAGATAAGGAAGAGAGCTGCCTCTATTCTATATTTCCTTTGGGATTTTACAAGAAGAATCAGTTTATTGCAGACAAAACGTCGTTAAAGCTCAATATTTAGTGTTTTTTTATATCATTTTCTCATATGTTTTGTACTGATTGTCATTATGTTGTGTGGTAATGTATGTATGTATTTATATAATTAATAAAAACCCAACCAGACTTTGAAATGTATCCCCTGTAATGAACGTCTCCTCACTCCTACAATCAAAATAAACATAACCAACGACTTATTCCAGAAGTGTAACTAAGTAGATTTACTTAAGTACAAATGTGAAGTACTTGTACTTTACTCGAGTATTTAAATTCCATGCTACTGTGTACTTCTACTCTACACTACATGTATTGAATCCCTTTAGTTGCTAGGCAGATTTGTATTAATGATGGTAAATATAATCTCCCTTAAATCAGACTGTAGTTCCCCTGCAGTAAATCCAGCAGCTACCCTGCAGTACACAAAGCATTCAAACTAGCTGCACCTTTACCAGCTCTGAGAACACTTTAATGATCAATCATTATAAAACATATCAGAGATATTATTCTGAAATGGACCAATCAGACAATGACTACTTTTACTGTCGCTACTTTAACTACATTTAGAGGAGAGTACTTTCTACTTTCACTGGAGGAACATTTAGAATACTTTCACTGTGACAGAGTATTCCTACACTCTGGTACTTCTACTTTACTCAAGTACAAGACCTGAGTACTTCTACTTTACTCAAGTACAAGACCTGAGTACTTCTACTTTACTCAAGTACAAGACCTGAGTACTTCTACTTTACTCAAGTACAAGATCTGAGTACTTCTACTTTACTCAAGTACAAGATCTGAGTACTTCTACTTTACTCAAGTACAAGATCTGAGTACTTCTACTTTTACTCAAGAATAAGACCTGAGTACTTCTACTTTACTCAAGTACAAGACCTGAGTACTTCTACTTTTACTCAAGTACAAGATCTGAGTACTTCTACTTTACTCAAGTACAAGATCTGAGTACTTCTACTTTACTCAAGTACAAGATCTGAGTACTTCTACTTTACTCAAGTACAATATCTGAGTACTTCTACTTTACTCAAGTACAAGATCTGAGTACTTCTACTTTACTCAAGTACAAGATCTGAGTACTTCTACTTTACTCAAGTACAAGATCTGAGTACTTCTACTTTACTCAAGTACAAGACCTGAGTACTTCTACTTTACTCAAGTACAAGACCTGAGTACTTCTACTTTACTCAAGAACAAGATCTGAGTACTTCTACTTTACTCAAGTACAAGATCTGAGTACTTCTACTTTTACTGTAACAGAGTATTCCTACACTCTTCTTGTTCCGGTTGTATTTCCTCAGTTTTATTTGGTGATCAGAAAACATTAATCCTCTTCCTGGATACTGAGCTGGTATTTGGGACGTTAAACTACCTCCTGACTCTTGGATGTTTTCGGGTCAGGTGAGCTGCGGTCGTCTCAGGTAAATGTTTTTGAAACCTGAGCTGTTTGTTACCTGCTCCTCCACATGGAGGCTGGGGGCTTAAATCCTGCAGGAGAGATTACCGTCCAAAATCTGAGGAGGAGGAAAGATCTGTGATCCCTGAACATACATATAGTACTTTAGCTGCAAACCTCAGCTCCATTACAGTACACAGTATGTTCTTCAGCTGGTCATCAGACTGATTGTAACGAGTGTGTCTTCATTGAACAGCAAGCTTGTGTTTCACAGGTTTGAAGGTAGCCGCCAAACAGCAACTATAAAGTATGTTCTGTTTACGAATAACACGCTTTAAAATGCTGCAAGTTTGATGCATCCAGCTTAAATAACGAGCAGTAACTAATAGAACTACATTTCCCAGCAGCTGATATCTGGACCGTTGACATGCGTTCAGCAACTTCAGGACAGGCGTCTCAATTAGGGTTTTTACGGATGTTCTGGACCCTATTCTTTTTTAAGCTGTGGCTTTTATTTTATCGAGTCGCATTTATTTGTTAGTACTTCCGGTCAAACCGGAAGTGGCTATTCAGGAAGTGATTCCAATGTCTACTTAGCTACCGTAACACTAAAAATCATATCTTCCACCATCCTCGTCTTGCTAGCTGTATAATCGCAATGTTTGTAAGTACTGCAGCTTGTTAGGTCCTTAGCTACGCATCAACAGCATTGTTTTGGTTATTGGATGGTCGATTTGTACCACTTTATACGGCACTAGCTATGTTTTCCCTATCTGTTTATTGTCTGTGGAGTGATACAGCAAAGCTCCAACCTTTGTGCACTTAGTTATTGCAATATGTTATATTGTGTATTTGTATTTTTAGTGCATCCAGTTTCGTAACTGATATATATATTTACATTTGTGTTTCAGTTTCACTCTTTGAATTTGAGTAAACATTCATAATCGGCACCCTGCTTCATGGAGTTATTCATTGACAATTAGTTTAGCTGAACTGGATAGTGGGATTGCTGCTCAGATCCACCCAGACCAGTACAGTGAAAAAACAGCATAACATCAAGCTGTAAGAAAGGAACGGCTGGAAAAAAGACCGAAGGACTGTCATACAGGCCCCGAGCAAGCCTCCACGACACCCTCCCCTGACGTCTTAACCTCAGTGAACACACACATCTCGCCTCATCATGGCAGAAGGGGGCTATGCATACACCACAGTGCCTGAAGAACGTTTCCAAGAAGAGGACCACAAGTCAATACGGTCTCGTTCCTCAAAAGCATCACGCAGTTCTTCATCAACCCAGACCGCCATCAAAGCCCGAGCCAAGGCAGAAGCAGGACGCTCCAAGTTTGCCTACGCTCAGAGGGAAATAGAACTCAAAGTAGAGAAGGCCCGCCTCGAACTAGAGAAGGTCCGCCTGGACGCCACCCTAGAGGCTCTACAAGCAGAAAAGGAAATGGATGCTGCACTGGTAGAAGCAGAAATACTGGAGTCAGGTTTGATAGACTCAGACCATCAGTCACACCGCAGTAGAGGTTCTAACTCTCTCTCACCCCAGACACGACTCCAGCGTACAGAACACTATGTACAGGACCAACTCAGCCTGAAGTCTAACTCACACAATCCACATGCCTCATCTTATCAGGGGTTACCACTAGTTACGAGCGACATAAAGCAGCCTATTACACCCATGCTTTACTCACCCCTGCCTATGAAAACAGAGGCGCTCTGGCAGAACGATCGAGGGATGGATGGAAGAGGTCGACAGCGACCCCTTGACGATCGCCATGGCAACCAGGGCAGAACGGTCAACCAAAGCAACCCTGACACCTCCATCACCAACGACCTTGCCAGGTATCTCGCACGGAGCCAGTTGGTGACCTCAGGGCTAACCAATTTCGATGACAAACCAGAGAATTTCTGGGGATGGAAGTCCACCTTTTACGGCGCCACCACAGGTCTGGGCCTGTCTGCAGGAGAAGAGCTTGATCTCCTCATCAAATGGCTTGGCAAGGAGTCCTCAGAACAGGCAAGAAGGCTCAAAGCAGTCAACATCAGGCACCCCCAGGTCGGATTGATGATGGCTTGGCAGAGGCTGGAAGAGTACTATGGCTCACCAGAGGCAATTGAAAGGGCTCTGTTTGATAAACTGGAAGACTTTCCGAAGGTGACGTACAAAGACCCTCTCAAGCTCCGCGACCTGGGCGATCTGCTCCTAGAACTCGAAGCTGCGAAGATGGACGGCTACTTACCTGGCCTGTCTTACCTAGACACCTCCAGAGGAGTGGCTCCCATCGTCGACAAGCTTCCATTCAATCTCCAGGATAAATGGGCTTCATTTGGGTCCAAATACAAGGAAAAGAACAATGTGGCTTTCCCCCCCTTTACTGTGTTTGCTGACTTCATCCGCAGGGAAGCCAGAGTTAAAACAGATCCCAGCTTCAACCTCCCACCTTCCCGCACAGCAACCGAAAAGAAAGAGAGGTTAGACAGACATACGAAGACAGCCATATCAGTACACAAGACGCAAGTGTCCCCCACAGAGAAACCTGTAAACATCGACCCTGGGAACCACTGCCCCATCCATGACAAAGCCCACCCACTGAGGAAATGTAGAGGCTTCAGGGAGAAGACCCTAGAAGAGCGCAAGCAGTTCCTAAAAGACAATCACATATGTTTCCAGTGCTGCTCCTCCACAGCCCACCTAGCTAGGGACTGCGTCACAAAGGTAGACTGCAAGGAATGCGGCAGCAACCGCCACACCTCAGCACTCCACCCAGGACTAGCTCCCTGGAAGTCCAAGTCGTCTCCCCCCGCTTCAGAGAACGGGGAGGAGGGAGAACAAGCGGACAACCAGGAAGTCACCACCAAGTGCACGGAAGTATGCGGAGATGGAATGAGTCTCAGGGCATGTTCCAAGATCTGCCTCGTCAATGTCTTCCCCGAAGGACGAAGGGAGGAGTCTAGAAGGATGTACGCTATCTTGGACGAGCAAAGCAACCGTTCCTTGGCGACGTCGGAGTTCTTCAGCATCTTCAACGTGGCGTGTAGTCCATCGCCATACACACTCAGGACATGTTCAGGACTCAAGGAGACAGCTGGGAGAAAGGCCCGTGGTTATGTTGTGGAGTCAGCCAACGAGAAGGTCAGTTTCCCTCTCCCCACACTCCTCGAATGCAACCAAATCCCAAACAACCGTTCGGAGATCCCAACCCCCAATGCTGCTCGACACCACGGACACCTGAGACGGATCGCAGATGAGATCCCACCTCTGGTTCCAGATGCACACATACTCCTGTTGCTCGGTAGAGACATTCTGAGAGTACACAAAGTAAGAAGCCAAATAAACGGTCCACATGACGCCCCATTCGCCCAAAAGCTGGACCTTGGATGGGTCGTTGTCGGCGACGTGTGCCTCAGGGGAGCGCACAAGCCGCCCCATGTCGGAACATTCAAAACCTCCATTCTGGAAAGTGGACGGCCCAGTTTCCTCAGCCGATGCAACAGCAAAATCCAGGTGAAAGAGACGTTCGCCCACAACTACTCAGCGTTGGACACCACAGACAGCACACAGACACTCGATGGAGAAAACCTGGGTCAGTCAGTCTTCCTTCACACAGCCAATGACAACAAGCGCGCTCCTTCAATGGATGACCTGAGGTTCCTGCAGATCATGGACGACGAGTATCGACAAGACAAGTCCAAAAGTTGGGTTGCACCTCTTCCTTTCCAGTCCCCACGAAAACGACTGCCCAACAACAGGGAGTACGCCAAAAGCCGTCTCAACTCTCTCCGCCGCACTCTAAGCAAGCAGCCACAGATGAAAGCCCACTACCTAGAGTTTGTCGGGAAGATGCTTACCAACAAGCATGCAGAGATCGCTCCACCTTTACAGGAAGGCCAAGAGTGTTGGTATCTCCCATCATTTGGAGTATATCACCCAAAGAAGCCAGGACAGATCCGTGTGGTGTTTGACTCCAGCGCACCTTACAAAGGAGTCTCTCTCAACGACGTACTCCTCACAGGCCCTGATCTCAACAATACC
The DNA here is from genome assembly GCF_036324505.1 of Eleginops maclovinus. Classification (NCBI taxonomy): domain Eukaryota; kingdom Metazoa; phylum Chordata; class Actinopteri; order Perciformes; family Eleginopidae; genus Eleginops; species Eleginops maclovinus. The sequence goes on from NC_086365.1 coordinate 16,829,294, forward strand.
CTCTTAGGGGTGCTCATGAGATTCCGGAAGGAACCCGTTGCCATCACTGCCGACATTCAGCACATGTTTCACTGCTTCATAGTGCGTGAAGACCACAGGGACTTCCTCCGCTTCCTGTGGTTCCACAACAACGACCCGGACAGTGACATTGTGGATTACAGAATGTGCGTCCATGTCTTCGGCAACAGCCCATCCCCCGCCGTCGCCATTTACGGCCTGAGGAGAGCAGCCAAGGAAGAAGAAAAGAACTTCGGCAGCGACGCAAGAAGGTTCATCGAACGAGAGTTCTACGTAGACGACGCACTAAAGTCCTTCCCTACCGAAGCAGAGGCCATCAGTGTCCTCAGACGTGCTCGAATGATGCTTGCAGAGTCCAACCTCAGGCTGCATAAAATAGCCTCCAATAGACCTGCTGTGCTAGAAGCATTCCCTCCAGAAGATCGTGCCAAGGATATCAAGGATCTCAACCTCCTCACCGATGACCTCCCTCTACAACGCAGCCTCGGAGTGTCCTGGAACATTGCTTCGGACACTTTCACATTCCAGGCCATGGACGACAACAAACCATTCACCCGTAGAGGAGTGTTGTCTACGGTAAACAGCCTGTATGACCCCCTCGGCTTCTTAGCCCCTGTCACAATACAAGGCAGGCTGCTCCTCAGAGACCTCACCAAGCAAGCCGAGGACTGGGACTCACCCCTCCCCGGAAACAGGGAAGCTGAGTGGACCAGGTGGAGAGACTCATTAAAAGACCTACAGGTGCTCCAGATACCCCGCACCTACACATCTTTCTCTCCCTCTAGTACTCTCCTCAAGGAGCTTTGTGTCTTCGCGGACGCCTCTACTACGGCCATCGCAGCAGTTGCTTATCTGAGAGCCACCACTAAAGAGGGACAGACTGAGGTCGGTTTCGTCTTTGGAAAAGCCAAGCTGGCGCCTCAACCAGACCTCCCTATCCCTAGACTGGAATTGTGCGCAGCAGTGCTTGCAGTCGAGATTGCAGAGTTGATCGTGGAAGAGATGGACCTGGAGGTCGACCGTATCACATACTACTCAGACAGCAAGGTAGTCCTTGGGTACATTCACAATCAAGAAAGGCGGTTCTTCGTCTACGTGAACAACAGAGTTCAACGGATACGACAGACCACATCCCCAGACCAATGGAGGCATGTGCCTACCGACCACAACCCAGCTGACCACGGGTCTAGGTCTATCCCAGCGGCCTTATTAAGCAGCACAACATGGCTCTCCGGACCAGCCTTTCTTCGGAATCCATCTCCCCATCCTCTCCAACCTCCAAGTAGGAGACATCGTCCTGATGAAGGACAATCAAGCCAAGAGAAACCAGTGGCCTATGGCTATTGTCATGGAGACTCTTCCAAGCCAGGACGGGGTCGTGAGGAAAGTGGACATCAGAGTCGTCAAGGAAGGCACCCAGAGAGTCTTCTCCCGTCCCGTGACCGAAGTGGTCCTCCTCCTTTCTCCACAAGACTAGTACTTTTGGTTTTATCTGGGCTCGTTAGAGACCCCAGGGGGGGGAGTGTTCTGGACCCTATTCTTTTTTAAGCTGTGGCTTTTATTTTATCGAGTCGCATTTATTTGTTAGTACTTCCGGTCAAACCGGAAGTGGCTATTCAGGAAGTGATTCCAATGTCTACTTAGCTACCGTAACACTAAAAATCATATCTTCCACCATCCTCGTCTTGCTAGCTGTATAATCGCAATGTTTGTAAGTACTGCAGCTTGTTAGGTCCTTAGCTACGCATCAACAGCATTGTTTTGGTTATTGGATGGTCGATTTGTACCACTTTATACGGCACTAGCTATGTTTTCCCTATCTGTTTATTGTCTGTGGAGTGATACAGCAAAGCTCCAACCTTTGTGCACTTAGTTATTGCAATATGTTATATTGTGTATTTGTATTTTTAGTGCATCCAGTTTCGTAACTGATATATATATTTACATTTGTGTTTCAGTTTCACTCTTTGAATTTGAGTAAACATTCATAATCGGCACCCTGCTTCATGGAGTTATTCATTGACAATTAGTTTAGCTGAACTGGATAGTGGGATTGCTGCTCAGATCCACCCAGACCAGTACAACGGAGGCGTGGAAGCAAAGGGGTCTAAAGTCAAAATCCCCCGCACTGAGGATTAGCATTAGAAAGACACAAGTGCCTTTTATGAATCAAGACGAAACCACATGGTTTGTACTAAAGTAAGTAAATGTTTACTTGTCAATAACCTAAGCATGCAGGCAGGAAACTTCCATAAGTCACTGGTTAATATCTGGCCTCACACGGGGCCCCAACTTTGTGCTTATGAGTGAAAGTCAGGTCTTTATTGGAACGATCCATCGACCCTGACCTCCTGTTTGCACGTTTTCTCACTTTTTAAACCGGGTCAAACTTGCTCTGGAAACACGTAATACTTCAGTGCTGCGAAAAGACAATTAAAGAACTAATAAAAAAGTAGTAAAATAGGCAACACAACACAACTGATTGGAGTCCTTACCGACCTGATTAACTTATAATCTAACTGTTTGTTTTTAAAAGTAATGAAATCGTCTCAAATAAAGGACTAAAGAGAGGCCATTGACAGCATGTAAGGCTGCATCTCCACCAGGCTTATGGACCCCCTGCTGGGGATTAGCATCAGAAAGACATTGCTGCCTATAAATGTCTTGAACAGCACTTGAACTCAACCTGATTTTGATTCGATTAAGCTGGTCTGGACACAGAATTCCATTCTGATAACTTTTGCAAATACCAGTGCAGACAGACTTTAAGATCTCATCTGGGAAACAAACGCCTGGAGTCTGAACATAACCCTAATTTCTGTCCTATGTCCGACGGGAAGATAACACTCAAATGGGTTGAAGCCAATGTCAATGTTCGGCCAAATTTCAAGCTTTCAAACGTCCTGTAAGGCGGCCAATTTGAATGCTCCAAAAAACCATCAGCACTGGTGTCTTTAACCCATCAAAACCATTACCCTGTAGGGTTTAACGCTTTTAAGAAATACTGGTCCTGACGTCATGAGTTTGCATGTAGTCCTGTTGTATGATATTAGGTCTTTCCAAAAGCATCAAAACCCTTCAGCTTGTGTATCTTTTACTTTGTGTGTGATCAATAAAGTATATTGTCTCTTATCTGATTGAGATGTTGTGAAAAATGTCCTGGAAAGAAGAGATCCAGGACGAGCTCAGCAGCCTCATCTCTGCTTCCCCACTTTTTTGCCGAGCAGCCATGGAGGTTGCAGCTGAGGACTTGTGTGTGTGTGTGTGTGTGTGTGTGTGTGTGTGTGTGTGTGTGTGTGTGTGTGTGTGTGTGTGTGTGTGTTATGTAACTTCCTCTTTGCATTGTCTCCCCTGCTTCCAGCGCTTTCCCAACCGAGCGAGGGTTATAGGAGTCAGAAAGAAGCTCACGCTAATCACCTCGCCCTCAGAAATCTCAGAAAACGCTCGACAGCCTCCGAGTTCGACCACCGGTATTAAAGCCTCAGATATCTGTCTCTACCTGAAGCACAAAATAATATTTCCACGTTTTAATATCCCTAATCAGGGCTGCTGGGTGTGTGTGCAGCAGTGTGTAATTAGTCGTGCTACAGCAACTTCTCCTTAGTACTTCTTGTGTGTCACGCAAGGCATTAGACGCCCCCGGATTAAACGCATTTATGCGGTAAAAATAGCAGCATGATAATGCATCACATGTAAATACTGTACTTTTAATGCGAGTGTTTATTTATACGACCACATCCAGTTTACAGGGCGCTCCGGATTAGTCATGGAGACATTTGTCCTCCCATCTCTCGGAGCGCTCGGGGAAATGAGATGTCGATCAACCTGACAGCCGTGACGGGATATTTCTATCAGCATGCAAAGTTTTTTAATCTCTCCCAGAAGTTTTTGAGGACACGGCTCAAAGTTCAGGCTCAAATCCATCCTCCACATCAGGACGGACAACAAATGATGGGAAAATGTATATTTGGAAAGTAAAGCCATCATCTCAAAGGCAGCTTCGCAGCCGGTCTTTGACGTGGGATGACCGGTTGGTAAACTAGAAGGGCACTGTGGGGTGGGTGATTTGGATTTGCTTGAAAATGAAACGCATTTTACCTGGACCTTTGATACACACATTCTCTAAACGGCATTAAAATCAGACGAGTCTTCCTGATCGTAATCCTTCATGACAACACAAACACATAACCTCCTCTGTGGAGCTTATAGCAAACCAATCAAAGCTTTGTACATGACGAGTTCCAGGTATCGTCTTCACGTGAAAGAGGCGACAAACTTTCCTGAAGTAGATGTAAAGGTCAATTCCCTCTTAAACAGTGTTGGTAGAAGTACTCAGATCCTTTACAAATACTCTGGTCATAAAATACTCTACGAACAACAACATCAACACCAAAGACTTAAAGACCGGATTCTGCAGAAAGGCCCATTTCAGAATAATTCAAAGTACAGACGTAATGACAGGTCAATGTACTTCAAGCATCAACAGTGAAAGTGCTCGTCATGCAGGATGGATCTTCTCACAGTCATATGGTTATTATACTATCCTTTTTATGGACTAAAACTCAGATACTTGAAATACTGTGTAGATGAGTAGCTACAACAGTAATGCAGTACACCATATCAGCCTTTCATGTGTTTGTATGCACTAACTGCGGATATCTGTGTTAAAGTACTCAAGTAAAGTACAAATGTGTCCAAAAAGGACTTTAGTACAAGACTCCTACATTTCTGAACATGAACACACCGTTAGCTCACTGAAAAGAGAAGCAATCAAAGCACATCTGAAGTAATGGCCTCAGGTCTTCCCAGTATCTCTTTGAGGTGCAAAACCCTCCTTTCCAAAAAAGTAGAAAGGTAGTCTTAAAGGTAACACACACACACACACACACACACACACACACACACACACACACACACACACACACACACACACACACACCTTGGAAGGATCTTAAAAAACAATGACTCTGATTTGATGCAGAGTTTCACATTGATAATGCTGTGAAAACTAGCCTCGGTGATGCTAACAGGAGCTAACATTTTAAAGATGGCCGACCAGAGTAAAACTAACTCCAACGGTTAGGAGAAATGTGCTGCCGAGACAAAAGCACCAACAAATCAATCCAAAACAAATACAGCAACAGCAAACGCTGAGCAACGACAAACAGCAAGATGGCTGCCGGGACCCTCGGCGTCTCTTCCTCCTGCAGGTAAACACACAGCCTCCATTGTTTGCAGGTCGTGGTGGATTATTGCTGTCCACCAGCGACCTGATGTGTAAAAGCTGGTCTCTCTTCGTAATTATATTAGTATACATTCTTACAAGAGAGGCCCAGAGAAAGATGGCGACACGCAGCCGAGCAGGTGCTGCTGCCGCACACTCCAACACTTTTTCAATTCTTGTCATCTCAAAAACCGGCTCACGCCGCCTGATACCACCAAGGGCTCAGATCACTCAAAGCCTGTTTGTAGTAGGTTTTGTCTTTGGACTACTCTTACTCTCTGTGCGTTGTTACAAATTCAACTGAGCATGGAGAGCCTCTGCACGGCATCAGACCAAACATATCGAGCCAACATATTATCTACGCAGTTCTGCTAAACAATGGCCAAGCTACCCTGCCAAAACATACAGATACCAGAGGGAAAGAACAATCGGCCCTACCAGGAGATCTTTTTCTGATGGCAATCCTCCTCTTGGCTGGAGACATCCAGCCTAACCCTGGGCCGCATACCTCCGGTGCTGGTGATGCGTGCCTCTCCATGGATGCGCATGGTTGTCGCTTGGCACCGGCCCCGGACTGCCGCCCGGATAACAACGGAGGTCGGGTTCTAAGGGTGGAAGGAGGCCGAGGATCAGGTGGGTGTTCATGGATGGCATCGATGGACGTCACGCCTCAGTCCTCCCTGAATACGCTAAATCCATGTGTAGCCTCCGGTGCGGATACAACCGTACACGGAGCAGCAGGCTACGGACACTCCGGGACTTTGACGCAGGCCAGCGGTGAGTTCCCAACACTCATGCCACCTTTTCTTGGGAGCTCTGAACCGGTAATGCGGCCTGCTAAACAGACACTGCACAGACGAAAACGCATTGGTCTCAATCCAGCTATCAAGAAATACCGCAAGTTTAATTTGTTCCAAACTCTCCACCATGCAAAAATCCTGTGGGACCCACTTTCTAAACCAAGGGGATTACAGGCGGACACATAAACATCCGCAGCACTATCTCAAAGAGCGATCAAATGGGACATCTGCTAAATAACTCCAACCTGGATTTTCTCGGTGTCTCAGAAACGTGGTTAAATAAACCTTCCCCAGAAGCAGCTGTCAGTGTCCCTGGATATACTGTTTTCAGAGAGACAGAGTCAAAGGGGGAGGGGGAGGGGTGTTAATCTATGTGAAAGAGACAATCAAGTGTAATCTGATCGACTGGTCACCTGCATTAGAGATGGAATGCATTGGACTGAAAGTTTGGCTATCCCCTGAAATGTCATTTATCTTAATGTGCCTGTATCGTCCCCCTTCATCAAGCAGTGCTTTTTATGATCAACTACACAAAATGTTGAAACAATGTGAAGACAGAGAAGAACTCATTTTAATGGGTGATTTTAATATAAACTGGGACAACAACCCAGACCGGAAAACACTTAAAGACATGACAGAAAAATGTAATCTCACCCAGTTGGTTCTTGGACCCACCCGCATCACTCACTCCACTCAAACACAAATTGACTTAACGTTCACAGACAGACCCGAAAGGATAACACAATCATATAATCTATTAACAGGTTTATCCGACCATAATATTACACTACTGGGAAGGAAACTCACCAGAAAACGTTCTGAAAATACAATCACTGTGAAGCAGGATCACCTGAGAATTCCAAAACAGGATATGGACATGTTTAAATCTGCTCTACAAGATATCAACTGGACTGCTCTTTTGTCCACTGAGGACATGGAACATAGCTCCAACCTTTTCTTAACACTGTTAATAATGTAATATCCTCCTATAGTAGAAGAATGCCACACAGACCAAGACAAAACAATACTCTACCTCGGCTAAATGAGGTTCTCTGGAAACAAATGGAAGACCGAGGTTCCTCACTAAAGACTGCTCGTAAATCGGGTCTTAGAAGTGACTGGTATAGATACACATCTTTCCGAAATAGAGCAGTAAGAAACATAAGGAAAGCCGAAGCTGATTTCTATATAAAAGTAATTGACGATGCAAAGGGAAATTAATCTGGAAAAATCTCAATAAATGAATTGGAAAAGACTCTCAACGTTGCGTAAAGGCACTTGAACTCAAATTGAATGGAATCATAACCACAGAAGATGACAGTATAGGTAGCACTTTTAATAATGTTGTTATCAATCAGTTGAGGAATTGGCACAGAATCTTACCATCAGTAATATAGTGAGCATTCCTATTGATAATGATAACCCAATGTTCTGAATTGTGGAAATCAGTGCACTAGAGGTGGAGAACACCATACACTCCTGAAGAAATTCAGAAGCTAAAGATGCCTGTGGCTTTGATTCAACATTTTTTTAAACTCATATTCAGCCGTTAATTCAGCACCCACTTAATGAACTCATCAATAAAACAAGGCATTTTCCCAGTTCCTGTGGTAACCCCCATCTTCAAGGCTGGAGATGGGAATGGTCTGCCTAATGAATTAAGGGAGTGTAACAGCCTTACAGCCTTCAAAAGCAAACTCAAATGTTGGATTTGGGAACATCATATCTGTAACCACATACCAAATGCTTAAAGCCATGTGATGTTGTTCCTCTGTAACCTACTGTATGCTGTAACCTTTATGTGGAGGGCTAGTGAGAGGCGTGCATTGCCTGTGTCTGTTTGAGGGCGTGCTTATGTCTTTTTAATTATGGTTTTATTTGGTATCAGTTTATGTATTTTGATATCTTAGGCTGCCCTTTAAGATCTGGCTAGGGACACCAGATGGAAATTAGCATAGCAGCTAACTCTGGCTTATTTACAGCAATTTGTCTGTTAATCAATGAGCACTGTCCCAACCAACTACGAGCTGCGTAAAGACAGAAATACGACCTCACACCAGTTAGCAAACTAACTCTTTGTATGGCTGGTAATGTGCATTGGAATCTGTACTTGATAAACTGCAGATATTGGTTGATTTGCACTGGAGTCAGATCATAGAAACAGCTCGAGATGTACCACAGGTTACTCGAGGTCGTAAGGTTATGAGTCTCATGCAAACAGGGCTTCAGATGCGCTGCTAACACGAGACTGCTGAGGTTCTGATGGTACAGATGTTCCCACTGCCAAGAAAGCAAAGTCAGTGGAAGCTGTTTAACAACGGCGTTGGCTGTAATCCGCGCTCTCCGTTTGAAGATGAAACTGATAATCTGACTTTGAGAAATAACAGCCTCTCAACGAGTGAGAGCATCTGAGCTACATCCCATTTTAGTTGTTTTCTGGATGACACTGAGCTTTGGCCGTGTTGCAGCATACGGATTCCCCTAATCAGGGTCTGCAGAGCGGACGCCAGATCTGCAGATTACTCGGCGCTGACAGAATTTATCTATCAGCGTTGGACCGCGTCCCAGAGAGCGTGGAGAGTCCTGGTATATCCGGCTAATTGATGCGTCCAACAGATAACCGGCAGTTTAGTGGGCTGATTACAAACAGCAGGGCAAAGGTGGTGGTGGGGGGGGGGGGGGGGGGGTTATATCATTATAGGTGTTTTCAGAGTAAGGATCTCGCTTCACTGAATTCAAAGGCAGAAACCAGGAATAAACACAAGATGTATAATGAGAAAAAACAAGTGAGGAACAAAAGGAGGTTAAAATCCAGGCAAACACAAAAAATCTGAATTAAAAACAACTGTAAAAATCAGGTTGAAATTAAACGATAAACACATGTGGATACATTTGTTAAAAAAGGTCAAAAGAAGACACATTTCTACTATAAGTACTTGCATGCTAGCCTGTTTGTGCAGTTGTATTAAAGAAGTCACACATTTGGATGTTTTAATAAAGTGTGGCTGTCAAAGCAGCCAGCATTACGTCACTGAATCAGGAGGTTTTCCTGTGGAGGAACGCTAGAAAAGGCGACACCAGGTGATCTTTTGGGGGTGAATTGTTCCTTCAAAGGCCCGAGTCTTTATAACCCTCCTGTATGAATAAGTCTGTAGCACTATCACAAAGTGAAGTTACTCATGTCCCGAGCCTTCCTCCGCTCTCCACTATCTGTGGGTTGTAATTATGAACAGCTTTGTTGACTCTTATTTCGCCTTCAGCCACTATTAACACTTTCACATCTGCCATCTATTTATACACGCCCTCCTGAGGAAACACAAAGTAAATCATTGGGATGAGAAACTAAATAATGACTTTTAGGTATTTTCGAGAGATATTTCGATGTCATTTCAAGAACGTTTTTAACTAAAATGATTTTATTTAGCTTTTTTTTATTTAGTGCCTTTATATGTTCTTCCATACCTTTAAGATGTTGTACAGGTATGAAAATTAGCTTAAGTACAGTAAAATTAAGTATGAATTAGATCATATTTTACTGATGTTTGCAGATAAAACTTCCTTTGAGATGATTTTTGGATACTAAGTCATTTTTCGGAGATACAGCTCTCCCTGATTATTTTTCAGACCACATAAACCCGACTCCGGCCTCGTGGAGCGACCAGAAGCGTGCTTGCGGTCTCTGCAGAGGACATGGCGATGCAGGCTGTAATTACCGAGTGAAATCAGATGAGAGTAATAAAAGATGCAGGCTAACATGTACATAGACTTCTGGTCGGCTGCGTCCAGATGCTGCTCTGCTGTCAGCGGAGGTGAGGATCCTGCAGGACAGATCTGCTCCTGCAGCGCTCCGCTCACTGACGCCGATAAATGGATGTTTATTTCATGCAAAAGAGAAGCTATTGTCATCCCTACAAAGTGCACATGCTGCAGAGAGTGGAAGTGAATGTGTACACAAAGAAAAGGGTTATGTAATCTAACCGGATTCAGGCAGCGAGGAGACCTGGAATGATTAGAGGCCGGAGAGCTGCAGATGATGAGGTCGGCAGAAGTCGGGTAAACATGATTTGGCAGAAAATGCAATTTGTCATTTTTAGCTGCTTCATATTTGGTATTTGGATCAGTGTCCTCTAAGCACAAAACATCGCCTGATTTCATCCTTTTATTGATCTTGTTTATTGCTTTTTGTTCTGCCCTTCACAAATGGTATTATTAATATTGTTTGACATATTTTGGATTATTTTTAACCAAATGATTTACATTAAATTACCGTTTATTTTTCTTCATATTTTACTTGTATATGTTTGACACACTTCCACATATTTGAATAATAATTCCCAGGTTTTTTTCAGATATTCTCCTCATACTTAATTAGTCATTAGTTTTATTTTATTTTATTTAAACCTTGTTTTATATTATGTTTGAAATATTTAACAAATATTTTCATGACATTTAAAATGAATTGTAAAACTTTCCTTTATTCAAGCAAAAAGAATGACTACTAATTTGAGTTTGTATTTTATTTACATTTTTTATAATTAGTTAAGATTCATTTTGCAAATGATTTCACAACCCGTTATTTAAAACATCACATATTTTACTCATCATTTTCCAGTTATTTTATTAGTAATTTGTTTATATTTTTCATATTTTCTGGGCATTTTTGACATCAATTTAACTTGTAGTTTTCACTCAGCAGCCTCCTCACTTTGGCACATGTGTAATTGTGATTAGACGTAGTAAAGGCACGCTGCAGTGGAACGTACCGAGTGTGTTGGAGGATCATTTGGACCTCAGGACGGTCTGACAGCGGCTGCTGGAGATGTGCCGCTCTCTCAAATGAATTAATTTGAATGCAGAGAGAGCCGTCTGAACTTAACGTCCAAAGCTCTGGTGTCTGAACGGAGAAAATCCCTGCAGCTGGTCCAACATCTGGAGCAGTGACGAGCAGAAGGCTGCAGATCCACACGCTAATGAACACGGAGTCACATCACATGTTCTAACTAACACGGACTGTACTGCATACTGTACGCACATCTGCATGGAGCTTTGGTCTGCGGTGCATGTTCCCCAGCAGGGGGACTCAGAATAACGACTTAGAGACTAAAAATAATGATTAAATATCTCAAACTTAAATCATTTAAGATCAAAATTATGACAGAGTCTCAAACTAATAAATACGTATGTCGAAAAAGAGATTTATAGAGCAAAATAATAACTAAATATCTGTGAATAATCACTTTTGAGCTCAAAACAATGACGTGGTTTCATATATTCAAAATGTTTTTGGACAGCAAACAGGTTTATTCCTTTAAGACCCCGTCGTGCACCTGTGTGGTGTGTTCAGGGTCTCTCAGGACATTAGAGCTTCAGAGGAAACACGCCTGCAGACTCCATCTGTCCAATGCAGTTTATAACAAAACTAAAAATAAATATAACCTCACATCTTGTCCACAGAGCGAGGTGTTGGAGTCCTCCTGAACCTCAGAGGCGCCGGAAGAACTCCATCATACATCATAAACTACAATGTGTCAGAATATAGCGTTTCTGCACCAACGTGTGGATAGATGAATGATGAATTAACTCAAACACAACACGCTACAACTCTTTTGCTGCTTGATTCAAATCAAAACGTGTTGCACAACTCCTCTGCAGGAGGAGTGTGTCTGTTTTAGGGCTTCTTGGAAGCACAAAGCCTCCTGTTACATGCAAAACCATCATTAGATGCCATGAAGCTAATTTCTGCAAGGACAAGCCACAGATTATATCTCCACCACAGAGCACGGAGCAGGAGCCAAAGTCTCTATTTGCAATGCTAAGAAACAATGTGTTTGGCCTCCTGTATTCAGAGCTGCCAGCTTTCTCTTGGCAAACTTCCTTCAAATTGGATGAAAATGTGACCATTATTTGTTCCCTAATCCTGCTAACAAACAAGCTAATAATGCTAGCTCATATGCCTTGTGATTTTGGGCAAATCGAGCCAAAAACACAAACGTATGGAATCAAAACAACAGGACCTCCCCTCAATGGTCCCACACAGGGGACATTTACATGTTTCCACCACCGCCCCACAGTAGCCAATCAGCTTTGGAGATGGTATGGTTAGTTTTTAGCTTTGGATGCCACAGGTTTGTTGACGATCTGTCTCCTTGTTTGTTCTCATAAATACCACCGAGGACTTATCGAATCCAGTGAGGACTGCTTCTTACTTCTGTTTCAGTAGAAAAGCCAAATATTGGGTATTATACCAAACAACAAAACACCTGTTGAAGTTTCCATCTTTTTACTTGATGACTTTCTTTTTTATTCTTAGCTAATTTGACTTTCTTGCATGTGTTTACTTTTCTGTTTATTTCCTCATTTTTGGGGTGAAAATGAGAAACATGAGCTGCTGACATCTCTACCTTTGTATAGCTGTGACTTCAGTTTGACAAACCAAGTTGTAATTTTTACTTTGTATCTCATAATCTCCACTAACTATGCAAACGTTTGTTTTTATTAAAGCTATTTATTGTGTTTTTGTATTTCCTGTAGAAAATGGCATAATGCAAGATGCATATACAGCGTTGATATGGTTGTGCTGCTTTTGCATCGAAGAAAAGGTTTATAATTCAATTTATCTGCACACACACACACACACACACACACACACACACACACACACACACACACACACACACACACACACACCGCTCTGTGATGGCACGCAGGAGAGCCCATAATAATCTGCTTTGAATTATTTCCAACTTGTCAATCCAGTCTACAACAAGCTGTGATTGTCATCCTCAGACACACGAATGCCTCTGAGGTCAAAAGGACAATTTACTATAGATACAAAATAAACCAAACGCACCATATGGAGGATTACTGTTTACCGTGAGGACCCGGACTAATCCGTAAGGTCCTTTATGACCGAAATGAATCAGAGATCTTCTCAAAAGGATGAAATCTGTTGGAAAAGTGTTTGTAGGAAGTGTGTATTTTTGTGATGATGTTCAAGGTTGCTCTGACCTTCAAAAATATAGATGTTTAACCTTTAGATGCAGAAGTGGGTCAAAATGACCCGGTGAAGTGGTGTTCTCGAAGTATCTTCGTAATTAAGATGTTTCATCGTTTTATATTCCAGCTATTCCTCAAAAAACATGTTTATGAGATCACGCCATTCACAATTTTAAGATACATTTTAAGAAATTTAAGTTTTTGAATTACTACCCTAAACTTCTATAAGTGGGTCAAAAATGACCCACAAACATTTTGTGAGGAGTCGGATGGGAACCTTTGATCCTAACTGTGTCTGTCAGGAATACATTCAGTGTAGACCACAGCCTACATCAGAAGTCACTTTTAAAAATGTCCCAATATTTTCTTATCATTCTAACTCGTTCTTCATGTGGCCCTGATCATCTCATTTTAAAAAATCACACTTGTTGTCTCCCAATCTTTTGTCCTTTCTATTTTCATTTCAAATTGCAAATTCTTTTCTCCAAATTTCGACTTTTGGGAATTTCCGACAATTTCTTCAAAATGATAAATTTTTTCCCACAAAATCAGACTTTTTTCATATTCATATGGGGCAGGGCTTTAGGTGAGGGTTATTTGATGCAGTGGAAGCCAGAGAAGTTCTTTGAGGACTGCGGGGAGGTGGTGCCTTGATTTGGTCTGAGTCGGCGGCTGCATGTTGCACCAGTTGGAGTCTCTTGAGGGAGGCTGAGTATAAGAAGGGCCAGAGCCGACTCTACTTCCTGCGGAGGCTCCGGTCCTTCAACGTCTGTAAAACCATGCTGAAGATGTTCTACCAGTCGGTGGTAGCCAGTGCCATCTTCTTTGGTGTTGCGTGCTGGGGAAGCAGGTTGAGGTCAGCAGACGCCAACAAGATCAGCAGGATCGTCAGGAGGGCTGGCTCCGTCCTGGGGGTCCAGCTGGACTCTTTGCTGGTGGTGTCTGAGAGGGGGATGCTGCGCAAAGCTGCGTAGTATCATGGACAACAACGCTCACCCTCTCCACCAGGTGCTGACCTCATACAGAAGCACCTTCAGCAATAGCCTCATTCCACCCCGGTGTACCATCAGACTCTTTAACTCACCCACCTCAGGTCGTTAGAGGAACATTGGAGACTCAGTGACACTTTATTTCATCGCAATGCTGTCATTTCACTTTACTTTCACTTCACTTTCACATGTCACTTTATTCACATGTCACTTTATTTAGTATTCAGCTTAGTTTCATTAGTTCTCTTATTACTGTGCTGCCATTTGCACTATACGTTTTGTTGTATATTGTATATACCTACGTAGTTACTGTAACTACTTCACTATTTCATATTTGCAAAGCTGCTCTTATTGTTGATACATTTAGTTTATATTTAGTAATATTTGATGTATATTTAGTGTATGTTTAGTAGTTTAGTTATATTGAGTGTATATTTCTCCTTCCTTCTTTGTATTGAACTGTTGTACCTCAATTTCCCTCAGGATAAATAAAGCTTCTTGAATCTGATGCTGTAGTACGCAGGCAACAGAAGCACGTTGGTTGAGGTCAAAGACATAGACTTTTGTTCCAGAATGTTCTTCAATATTCACACAAAGCCACTTAAAGCTACAGGGAGTTATCTAAATGTAAAACTGAAGCCTCTGGATGATCGACACAAGCACACAAGACCCTCAGCGAGAAGATCAGATATAAATGCCAACGCAAGAAAAGGTTGACAAAGACGGTGACGGCCCGGAGCTGAGGAGACCTGGCCAGAGCCCCAGGACCTACTTTAGTCCCAGTCTCTCGCTGACCCTCATCTAACAAGACCACGACCCAAAATATGTTCTGCTCTTTAGTATAGAAAAACTGTCCTAGTATATGTTTGACATTTTCGCGTACTTGTACTTATACTCCAGTACTTCTACTTTTACTAGGAGACCTGAGTACTTGTACTTTTACAATTTGTTTTTAACATCAGTATTAATATTGAAGGTGATGAGATGAAAGATGATGTTTTGTCCCGATTGTTCCTCCGTACAGAAGTAGTTGTTGCAGTAAACATTCCCAGCAGATATAACAGATAGTAGACAGGTAGACAGGTAGACAGGTAGACAGGTAGACAGGTAAACTGGACTCACCTGGTGTCTGTGTGGCTCGGTCTCTCCAGACAGTCTCTGCTCTGTCCTCGTCTCTGGTCTTTCGCTCAGCAGTGTACTTCCACTCGATGTCCTTTGTGTTTGTTTTCTAAATGTTCTTCAGTTTAAAAATCATAAACAAGGCTAAAAAGCTTCTGTTTCCGGTCCTCTGAGAGCCTCGTTATTAAAAACTAAAGAGATATTCTGTCCCAGAACCTGAGTGGAGGAAAAACAGGTCTCAAAAATAGACTTCTCTACGATAACACCATAATCCAATTCATAAATGCGAGGCTTTTTGGGACGATATGTACATCTGCTGCTCCCAGCGTAAACATCATGACTAAGTGAAGGGTACGAAAAATAACATTTGGCTTTTTAATTCTTTTAGTTGCTCTGCTGAACTTTATGTACAGGAGTGTGTGTTAATCCTCTCGATTATCTGCAGCTGAACCCTCCTCAGAGTGAGGTGTGTTTTTTAAAGGGACCCGTTGCATCACATGCTCTGACAGCAGTTCCTTCCTCAGTTTTTTCTCCTCCACTCTGCGGATGATGGGGATTAAAATGTGCTTTTTATAAATCAACCCCATCGCTCTTAAAACTTTTCAGGATTGCAAATGTGTTGATCCTCCATGTGCAAAGACTTAAGAGCCCATTAATGGGTGGGGGGGTGGGGGGGGGGTTATTACTCTAAACAACTATTGATATATTATTTCTTTAAAGTGAGTCTACAGGTCCGTCTCCCGCGTGTCCAGGCAGAACGCGTACAGTGATCTCTTGAAGTCCATGCTGCTGTTCGCTTTGATGTTCGCCTTCTCCCCAGGGGAAGTCCCCGCGTCGTTCTCCGCGTCCTGCTGCGACTTCGTGGAGGATTTACTCCCCTTGCGCTTAAGTTCTGGACTCGCCCTGCCGCTGTTGGGTTCGTCCTTCAGCGAGGACTGGTCCTGGTCCGTCTCCCGGTGGTAGAAGTAGTTGAAGTTGGACACGATGACGGGCACCGGAAGCGCGATGGTGAGGACACCGGCGATGGCACACAGCGAACCCACGATCTTTCCCCCTACTGTCACCGGCCGCATGTCTCCGTAACCCACCGTAGTCATGGTAACAACGGCCCACCAGAACGCATCTGGGATACTGGAGAAAGTGCGACTCCGGTTCATCCGCCTCGGCGAAGAACACAGCGCTGGAGAAGAGGATGACTCCGATGAAGAGGAAGAAGATGAGCAAGCCCAGCTCCCGCATGCTGGCTTTGAGAGTTTGCCCCAAAATCTGCAAACCCTTGGAGTGTCTGGAAAGCTTGAAGATGCGGAAGACGCGCACCAGGCGGATTACGCGCAGGATGGCCAGGGACATGGCCTGCTGCCCGTTCTGGTGCTCCTGACCCTGCTGCTCCGCCAGCTCCGTGCACACCGTGATGAAGTACGGCATGATGGACATGATGTCGATGATGTTCATCACCGTCTTGGAGAACTCGGACTTGCTGGGGCAGGCGAAGAAGCGCACAAACAGCTCAAAGGTGAACCAGATTACGCACGTGGTCTCTATGATGAAGAAGGGGTCCGTGAAGGTGAGAGAGGGCCGGGGAGCGGTGCTGTTGTCCGGCCGGCTGGTGACCGGAAGCTCCCTCTCGTCCCGGAACTCTGGAAGGGTCTCCAGGCAGAAAGTGATGATGGAAATGGTGATGACAATAACGGAGACGATGGCAATGCCCCGCGCGGGCATGGAGCTCTCCGGGTACTCGAATATGAGCCAGACCTGCTTCTGGAACTCGTTCTGAGGCAGCGGCTTCTCCTCCTCCTTGATAAACCCCTCATCCTCTCTGAACCTCTCCATGGCCTCCTCCCCGAGCTGATAAAACCGGATCTCATCCGCAAACACATCGATGGACACGTTCACGGGTCTCCGGATCTTCCCCCCGGACTGATAGAAATATAAAATCCCGTCAAAGCTCGGTCTGTTCCGGTCGAAAAAGTACTCGTTCCGCAGTGGGTCAAAGTACTTAATCCTCTTGGTGGGGTCTCCAAGCAAGGTGTCCGGGAACTGGTTCAGGGTGCCCAGCTGGGTCTCGTACCTGAGCCCCGCAATGTTGATGAGCACCCTCTCGTTGCTCTCCGTGTCCATGTCCAGGTCCAGCAGGTCCTCATCGAACAGATGGGGACTGTGGTCCGCGCGTAAAAGCGCATCCATGGCGTTCTCGCTGCAGCCGAAGGTGTTGTTCATGTCGTTGATCTTCCAGGAGCTGTGCTGCTGATGGAGGAGCTGAGGAGGAAGAGGAGGGTGGTTCTGCTGCTTAGTGTTCAGCTCCTTTCCGTAGTCCTCTCCGAGTCCAGTCTGCACGAACTGAGGGACATCCAGCGCGTTCCGGCAGCTCTCCTCGGCATTGTGTCCGCCGCCTCCACCGCTCCCTTTCGCGCCGCCGTTCTCAAAGCTCACCAAAGCGATCTCCATTCCGCAGCCATCCACCGTTAACGCGCGTAAAACCACGGAGACTTGTTGAGCCGCGGCGGCGCGGACATCATCGAGGCAGCGAAGTTAAAGATCGACAGGGAAAGGAGGAAAGTAAAAAAAAACCCGGACGGATGGAGCTCCTGTTTACATGTATGATCTGCTGGACGGAGTGAATACTAAAGAGCGGAGCAGAAGGACCCGGATGAGAGGCTGGAATGATTACTCCTGACGTCAAAAGTGCTGTTCAGACCGTTTAGCTGCCTCTGAAAATGTCTGTGGATGTGAGACAAGCTGTCATCCTAGCTCCCCCCCTCACCATCTCTCTCTCTCTCTCTCTCTCTCTCTCTCTCTCTCTCTCTCTCTCTCTCTCTCTCTCTCTCTCTCTCTGGGGGCGGGGACGCGCATGTTCATTCCCCTTGTTTTTTATAGCAACAAAGTGCGCGCACTGGCTGCACTTAACTCTGATTTTGGGTCATTTTATGCAAACAAATGACCCAAAAGTGACAAATGTAACACTAAGACATTCAGATTCACAATTTGCTTTTCTTTTTGACTTATTTTGAGTCCCAGATAATGTAATTAATGTATGTTATTTGTCCTGTTTCTACTTCGAAATCACAGAAATAAAAGACAAAACATACTTTAGAGTTCTTCTGTTTGTTTCTGGTGTGTAATGTGTATTTTATATCTCTTGTTTTTCTCTTATTTTACATGTTGATCACCTTTACTGTAGTAATGCATGCCTGGATTCACCAAAGCAAATTCCTTGTTAAAACCTACTTTGCAATAAACTGAACTTAGATTTCCTTTCACGGCTCACCAGCAGCAGATAAAGGGTTAAGGTCTCAGTTTGTATACAGAAATGGGTTTAATAAGTTTTATAAAATGATGTTTTCACCGTAAACAGTCTCAGTTTTTCTCAGTAGCATATTTAAGCCAATATGTGATGAAGTATGGGAGATACTATGGCTCAAAGCAAAAATCATCAATCGGCAGAAGAAAAAAGGTTAAAACAAAGAAATATTTGTTTATATTTGAATAAAACACCAGGAAAAGATCAATACTGTACATACATATTAAATAATCAGAAACAGTCAAACAAATAGGATTTAAATGTATTTTAAATGTCTCAAATCTCTTTTAAAAAACAATAAATAACAAGCAAAAATAAGTGTAATATTTAAAGTGATATACTGTGTCTCTTCCTGTCTCTCTTATATAACCCCCCCTTAATGCACATGAGTCCATCTCCCTCAGCACAAAGAGCTGCTTCCACATGAAGACTCCCTTTGACTCCCATGGATCCTCCGTTCTCCTCTTTGTCTCCTCTCCTCCGACCCCGGGGCCAAACTCATCCGGATGCTTCCTCGCTGCCTTTAGAGGAGATGGACCGCTCCTTTCTTTACATATAAAACACACACATGTACAGAACACACACACATGGAGTCATGCCTCTCTGAGATATAAAGACTCCCTGTCCTCACTGACATTCTCCCTCTGAAAACATGCTTTAGATTTAGATTGTATTAATTAAATATCCCAAATACGGCAGATGAAATGACACAGTCGACTCACGATTCAAAACAAGAGAGACTTAAGACACGAGGGATGTGAATGATGAGAGTGATGTAAAAGTAAAGGACGAAAAGGATGTAAGACAAGAGAGACTTAGTCTGCAAATGATTTGAGATGAGTGTTGAGTCCTACGTGTTGGACTTAAGACAAGAGAGACTTAAAACAACAGTGACTTAAGTCCTGAATGGTGGAAGGTGCTGAAAACACGACTCACTTAGGATGCAGGTGAGAGACGTAAGTAGCACATTAGGAATTCAAGTGAAGTAAGACGTGAGGGACTTAAGACGCCTCAAGACACAAGTGATTTAAGACGGGATTTACTTAAGGTCAAAAGTATATACATGTTTAGTTATGTTCGTGACCAAGTTCACATTAAAACATTGTGAAAATATAAAAGTAAAGACAAGAAACATGAGTTTCAGGATGGACTCAAGACACCATCCATCTTCTCCCGCTTTTCCGTCAGGGTCGTGGAGGTAACAGCTCCAGCAGAGAGCCCCAAACTTCTCTTTCCCTGGCCACATCAACCAGCTCTGACTGGGGGATTCCAAGGCGCTCCCAGGCCAGTGAAGAGATATAACCCCTCCACCTGGTCCTAGGTCTACCCCTCGGTCTCTTCCTCAGCTCTCTTTTCGTCACAGCGGTGCCGTAAAGCGACTGCAGTACCGCTCCCGCTGCTCTGATTCTCCGGCCCATCTCACGCTCCATTGTTCCCTCACTCGAGAACAAGACCCCGAGATCCTTGAACTCCTTCACTTGGGGTAAGGCTTCATTCCCTACCTGGAGTGGACAGTCCATCGGTTTCCTGCTGAGAACCATGGCCTCAGATTTGGAGGTGCTGATCCTCATCCCAGCCGCTTCACACTCGGCCGCAAACCGATCCAGTGAGTGCTGAAGGTCACAGACCGATGAAGCCATTAGGACCACATCATCTGCAAACAGCAGTGGTGCAATCCTTAGCCCACCGAACTGTCGACCCCCTCCCCCATGACTACGCCTCGAAATCCTGTCCATGAAGATCACAAACAGGATTGGTGACAAAGTGCAGCCCTGGCGGAGGCCAACCCTCACCGGAAATCGGTCCGACGTGCTACCGAGGACCCGGACACAGCTCTCGCTTCGGGAGTACAGAGATTGGAGGGCCCTGAGTAGAGACCCCCTCACCCCATACTCCCGCAGCACCTCCCACAGCATCTCCCTGGGAACCCGGTCATACGCCTTCTCCAAATCCACAAAGCACATGTAGACCGGATGAGCGTACTCCCAGGCCCACTCCAAGGTCCTTGCGAGAGTGAAAAGCTGCTCCGTCGTTCCAGGACCAGGACGAAAACCGCATTGTTCCTCTTCAATCTGAGGTTCGACTATCGGCCGGACCCTCCTTTCCAGCACCTTAGAGTAAACTTTCGCCTCACACCTTGTTCAACTCCAGAGAAGAATAGAGTCCAACCCCTATCAAGAAGTAAGGTTCCAGAGCCGACGCTGTGCGTAGAAGTGACCCCCACCAGATCCAACTGGTAACGCTCCGGCTCCTGCCACCCTTCTGGCAACGCACCCGACCCCATCGTTGTTTCCCGTAGGTGGTGGGCCAGCGGGACGGGGAAGCAGAGGTGCTGCCCACGTTGCTTATTCGGGCTGTGCCCGGCCGGGCTCCGGGGCAAGTCCGGCCACCAGACGCTCGCTGACGAGTCCTCCTTCTGGGCCTGACTCCAGAAAGGGACCCCAGGCTTCCTCCGGGCCGGGTATCCTCGCTTTCATGTGTGTTTTTCATGAGGTATTTTGAACCAATCTTAGTCTGGCCCCTTACCTGAGACCAATTTGCCATGGGAGACCCTACCAGGAACACAAGGTTCCAGACAACACAGCCCCCAGGTTCATCGGGGCACACAAACCTCTCCACCACAATAAGGTGCTGGTTCTCGGAAAGGACTTCCGACAAGAGTCACTTGAAACAGCAGTGACTTAAGTACAGAATTATGAAGGTGATGTAAATGTGACTGACTTAGGATGCAGGTGAGAGATGTAAGTAGCAAATTCAGAATGCAAGTGCTGTAAGACAAGGGAAGTAAGACGTGAGGGACTGAAGACACGAGTCAAAGGTCAAAGAGTAAATTTGATACAGGTTTACTGGAGAAGCGAAACAAGTATAGATATTCAGTAAATAAATATAAATATATTACCGTAATATTTAGATTTATTCTCTATTTAAAAAAATGTTACGTCCCATTTCTTTTACGTCCCAGTGACACGGACCCTTTAAGTGAGAAGCATGAATGCAATCTCTCCGAACATCCAAAACTCAAACTGGCTCGTACAAAGGACAACACACACACACACACACACACACACACACACACACACACACACACACACACACACAGCCTGAGTGCGTTGGTTTCTAAAAGCAGAGAAGGTGACCTATTTAAAAGGTTAGTTTCTTAGCCCTGTGGCTGGATTAGGAAAACAAAGCACGGCCACTATATTTATCTCCCTTATCTGCAGCCTCATCAGGAGCAGGACGAGCAGCTCCTGGATTATCTGTCCTCAGACGGGAAGAATCAGTCCCACTGGCAGCGCTGCGATTTCACGCACTGGATACAGCCATTAGGATGTTTTTACAATAAACTTTATACTGTTTGTGGGGCGGGGGGGGCGGCTTTAGAAAGCATGAATCAGAGAGGAGGAGGAGGAGGAGGAGGAGGAGGAGGAGGAGGAGGAGGAAGGGGGGGAAAAGAGCAAATCATGGTCCTGTGGCTGCAGATCAGAGATTATTATCATTTATATGTGTGTGTGTGTGTGTGTGTGTGTGTGTGTGTGTGTGTGTGTGTGTGTGTGTGTGTGTGTGTGTGTGTGTGTGTGTGTGTGTGTGTGTGTGTGTGTGGGTGTGACAGCAAGACATTAAAACAGTGTGAAAGTATTAAAACTAAAAAGTTTTCGATGTGTTTTTGATATAAATAATATTTCACTCCAAATCTTTCTTCAATCGTTCTCTCTACATGTATGGCGGCCAGTCCAGTGTCTGTTGAATTCCAGCACAGAGAAATGCTGTCAGTAGTTTATAGAATATAAATTAAGAAATGAATAATAATTAACTCAAAGACATACCTATCAATAATAAAACCAGAGCAAATGCTGCCATGGACTCTTGTGTTTCTGAAGATATTTTCTGATTTAAATGAGGTTTTTTTTAATGTTTTCAGAACCAAAATCCATAGAAATAAAAACTTGTGTTTCTTTTCATGGCTCTGTTGTTTCAGTTATCTTGCTCAGCATGTTTGGGTTCTGTGGGCATGTGAGGGTGCAGGGAGGGAGGGGGGAGTGTAGTGAGTGTACTGGAATGTGAATCAAATGGCATCGGTTATTGTTCACTACAAAGAAATGAAAAGATGCATTAAAACCTAAATACATAAAATAAAAACAATACCTTTAATTTATTCAGGCAGCTTTCAAAGCTTTCAAGGTCGTCGTACACGGGACACAACAAATTGCTGACTGCAGGGGGGATCGACCCAGCTCTCCCCAGATCCAAAGACCAGCGCACTATCCCACTGAGCCACATATAACCAATCAGAA
Organism: Eleginops maclovinus; assembly: GCF_036324505.1. Taxonomy (NCBI): domain Eukaryota; kingdom Metazoa; phylum Chordata; class Actinopteri; order Perciformes; family Eleginopidae; genus Eleginops; species Eleginops maclovinus. Next base: position 16,852,030 of record NC_086365.1, read on the forward strand.
CAGAGCATGTGTCATGTGATCAGGGTAGATCTGCCAGTGGGAAGAGACGTGATTTGAAATCTTTGATGAAAAGAGCATTATAAATTAAATGTATTGTTGTTGTTGTTGTTGTTGTTGTTGTTGTTATTATTGAGACGTGATTTGGAAATGGAGTGTCAGTATTCCAGATGTCCGGTGGGAGGGGGTTCCAGAGGGTGGGGTGCCCGAGCGGCACAAGGCTCTGGACTACCTGCTGGTTCAGGGTGGTGCAGTGAAGTGGATGGTGAGCAGAAGACCTAAGAGTGTGTGTGTGTGTGTGTGTGTGTGTGTGTGTGTGTGTGTGTGTGTGTGTGTGTGTGTGTGTGTGTGTGTGTGTGTGTGTGTGTGTGTGTGTGTGTGTGTGTGTGTGTGTGTGTGTGTGTGAGTGTGGGATGCTGTGAGTGGTACTCGAGGTCTTGTGTTGCAGGGAAACAGTAACCATAACGACAGGTAACCACTAACAACCGGCCTCTTAACGACCTGCAGCTGATGGCAGATTAACTCTGTAATTACACGTAATGCTGTAATGAGTAATGCTGCTGATGACAGCAACAACAACAACAACAACAACAGATGCATATACATTATATTAATGATGATTTACACACACTGATGGAGAATCAGTAAATGATGAGCGTCACCACTTTAAATCTGAACGGTGAAAGTGTTGCAGCTTTCCTTGTGTTTCTGAACGTTTCCTTCCACCCTTCATTCTTCAGCCGGGTTGACTTTATTTTCCTGAAGGATGAACTCATTCATCTGTGATGTAAGTGTCAGAGTATAATCATACAAACACTATCCGCTGCAGCTCACATCCTCTCTGAAGGTCGTGGAGCGAACACAGAATGAACGTCTTTTGTTATCGTGGAAATGGAAAGTGTCCTCGGTGCCGAGACCTTGTTGTTTGTCCTGCAGCATCTCACATGCCGACAGGTGCAAACCTCTTCCATCAGGAGAGACAGCTTCAGAAAGGATGCAGATACAGGGGACACTAAAGAGAGACGCACACAGCTGGAGACCAGGGGACACTAAAGAGAGACGCACACAGCTGGAGACCAGGGGACACTAAAGAGAGACGCACACAGCTGGAGACCAGGGGACACTAAAGATAGACGCACACAGCTGGAGACCAGGGGACACTAAAGAGAGACGCACACAGCTGGAGACCAGGGGACACTAAAGAGACAAGCACACAGCTGGAGACCAGGGGACACTAAAGAGAGACGCAGCTGGAGACCAGGGGACACTAAAGAGAGACGCACACAGCTGGAGACCAGGGGACACTAAAGAGAGACGCACACAGCTGGAGACCAGGGGACACTAAAAAGAGACGCACACAGCTGGAGACCAGGGGACACTAAAGAGAGACGCACACAGCTGGAGACCAGGGGACACTAAAGAGAGACGCACACAGCTGGAGACCAGGGGACACTAAAGAGAGACGCACACAGCTGGAGACCAGGGGACACTAAAGAGAGACGCACACAGCTGGAGACCAGGGGACACTAAAAAGAGACGCACACAGCTGGAGACCAGGGGACACTAAAGAGAGACGCACACAGCTGGAGACCAGGGGACACTAAAGAGAGACGCACACAGCTGGAGACCAGGGGACACTAAAGAGAGACGCACACAGCTGGAGACCAGGGGACACTAAAGAGAGACGAACACAGCTGGAGACCAGGGGACACTAAAAAGAGACGCACACAGCTGGAGACCAGGGACAGTAAAGAGAGACGCACAGAGAGACGCACACAGCTGGAGACCAGGGGACACTAAAGAGAGACGCACACAGCTGGAGACCAGGGGACACTAAAGAGAGACGCACACAGCTGGAGACCAGGGGACACTAAAGAGAGACGCACACAGCTGGAGACCAGGGGACACTAAAGAGAGACGCACACAGCTGGAGACCAGGGGACACTAAAGAGAGACGCACACAGCTGGAGACCAGGGGACACTAAAGAGAGACGCACACAGCTGGAGACCAGGGGACACTAAAGAGAGAACAGGTTAAAATGACTGTATTGATATTTTCTGTGTGATTTCATTAATTCTCTGGCTGCTCTGGTTACATGTTACCTGGTTGGAGTACCTGGTCGGCAGGAGGCGCTGTGTGCATAAGGTATCGATAGCTGACGCCAGACACTAGTAGAGTGAGACCTCAGGCGGTACGAGTAATGCAGAGCGACACAGACTCTGAGGACTGGTATGTGTTTCTGTTTCTGTTCCTACAGGTAAGATGCTCAGAAATCGTAACCGGAATGAAATATGAAAATGTTATACCGTGTGAAAGCCTTAGACTGTGACATGTAGTGATTTTGAACGTGACTTTGAATGGAGACGAGTGAGCCCATAGTAATGAATAGTGGTTCAAAATGGCGGACGACGCTAATGATATTGAAAACGAGCTATGTCTTCTAAAGTGAGACATGTGCAACAGTAAACAAAACCACAAACAGGGAGGATAGTTCGAGGCTAGCTCTTGCTAATGAATAAGCGAAGGCTAATGACACAAATGCTAACCTTAGCCGAGCCTGTGTGCATTTCGGAAGATATATTTAACATGGGTTTCTGTTACGTTTCAAAATAAGAGTTGATATGGAAAAGTTGATTTCAGTATGAAAGCGCAGGGTGGGAGGGGGCATGTGTGCATGTACCTTTTATTGGATGCTAATCTCAGGCTAAAAAAGGTAGACTATTATCAATTAAATTGGGTAAGTTGTAGGTCTGTACACTTTGAATGAACTCCAATTTGAGACCTATACCCTATCTGTTCATCCCCATTCGTAATGCTAAGCTAACTAGCTGTAGCTTCATATAAACACATGAGATGAGTATCAATCCCTCGGAGAAAGAGAGAGTTTCCCCTAAAAAACGTCCAGATTTTCTCTTGAAATGGCATTTTTTAATGAACCACCAGTGTGTGTTTGTGTGTTTGTGCGCGCGTGCATCATACCATTATGAATGCACGTGTGTTAAATGTGTGTGTTCATGGGCTCAGGGCGGCTGCAGGGCGGGAGGAAAACGCAGCGATGAGTTTAAGAAGTCTTGACAGCAGATGCCTGCATAATAACACACAGAGAGGACATGTGCAAGCAGGAAAATCAAGGACACGGCGTCATGCGTGCTCTCGCTTAAAGTCGCAGCTTCCTCCGCAGCTTAGAGCGCGCAGATTATGAGCGGGGAAAAGGCTGCAGATGCTGCTAAATGGATTTGCAAATCAAGCGCTGTGAAATATATAGCAAGGCGGATTTAAAACATGTGTTTCAGAGAGAAGAGCGCTTTTTAAAAGTGTGTTTGGTGGCTTTTGAGCAGCTGCTGTGCAACCCTACTTTAAAGAGTCCTCTCCTGCTGATGTTCAGGTGTATATCAGTATGTAGAGACTCTACTTTAAAGAGTCCTCTCCTGCTGATGTTCAGGTGTATATCAGTATGTAGAGCCTCTACTTTAAAGAGTCCTCTCCTGCTGATGTTCAGGTGTATATCAGTATGTAGAGTCTCTACTTTAAAGAGTCCTCTCCTGCTGATGTTCAGGTGTATATCAGTATGTAGTGTCTCTACTTTAAAGAGTCCTCTCCTGCTGATGTTCAGGTGTATATCAGTATGTAGAGTCTCTACTTTAAAGAGTCCTCTCCTGCTGATGTTCAGGTGTATATCAGTATGTAGTGTCTCTACTTTAAAGAGTCCTCTCCTGCTGATGTTCAGGTGTATATCAGTATGTAGAGTCTCTACTTTAAAGAGTCCTCTCCTGCTGATGTTCAGGTGTATATCAGTATGTAGTATCTCTACTTTAAAGAGTCCTCTCCTGCTGATGTTCAGGTGTATATCAGTATGTAGTGTCTCTACTTTAAAGAGTCCTCTCCTGCTGATGTTCAGGTGTATATCAGTATGTAGAGTCTCTACTTTAAAGAGTCCTCTCCTGCTGATGTTCAGGTGTATATCAGTATGTAGTGTCTCTACTTTAAAGAGTCCTCTCCTGCTGATGTTCAGGTGTATATCAGTATGTAGTGTCTCTACTTTAAAGAGTCCTCTCCTGCTGATGTTCAGGTGTATATCAGTATGTAGCTTCTCTACTTTAAAGAGTCCTCTCCTGCTGATGTTCAGGTGTATATCAGTATGTAGAGTCTCTACTTTAAAGAGTCCTCTCCTGCTGATGTTCAGGTGTATATCAGTATGTAGTGTCTCTACTTTAAAGAGTCCTCTTTAAAGAGCTGGCCAGCCAATTGATCAACCGCTTAGAGATGTCCCGCCCCCTAACCATCACGTACAATGTGTTGGATGCTTTCCAATAGGAGCGTGAGTGTTACGTAGTGATGTCAGTATGTTCAAGAGCTTTGGCATTTTATCCTTTGCAGACCCTTTACATGCACTAAAACCTAAAGGAGCGGAAATCTTCCAATAAATTTGTCACCTTTAGCTTAGTGGTAGTTCCTTGATAGCGAGTCAGCATTTTACAATGATATATTTAGGTTTTAGGGTCAGCAACAAGAGGAAGGATTATGTGAATGAGTCCTCACAGATATAGATGTGTGTTTGTGCAGCAAATAAGCGCTGAACTGGAAAATAACAGAGACTGGAGGAATTGTGGGCCAATCATCAGCCTCCACTGGTCACGAATCACACCTCCAGCTTCAACATGCAGCCACACACACACACACACTCTGAGGTGGTAGGATGGAGGAGGGGAAGCCCTGCGCGTGTGTGTGTGTGTGTGTGTGTGTGTGTGTGTGTGTGTGTGTGTGTGTGTGTGTGTGTGTGTGTGTGTGTGTGTGTGTGTGTGTGTGTGTGTGTGTGTGTGTGTGTGTGTGTGTGTGTGTGTGTGTGTTCAAAAGCCCTCAGGAACCCAGATCACCAGATACAAAAAGAAGATCTCTGCTTGTTCACAGCAGCCTACAGAGGATATTAACAACGCACGTACACACACACACTCATACACGGGACCATGCATGCACACACAAACTGGATCATGCATGCACACACACTATCACGCATGCACACACACGCATGCACAGCCAAAGCTACAATAACTCAGCAGAGTCTGTAAGGGAGGGGATTACAGCCTCGGAGAAATAATAACAACAGCCTCTGCACACACGCATAGACACACATACAAGTGCGTGCACACACACACACACACACACACACACACACACACACACACACACACACACACAGACATGCATTATCATTGGGGGAGGGTGGGGGAGGGGTGGAGGTATAAAGGGGGACACCGTCAGTGATGTCTCTGCAGGAGTGCCGTTGAGCAGAGGCAGGGATTGTGTCAAGGGATTTTAATTGACAGCTGTCCAAATCCCCCAGACAAACCCCCGCCCCTCGCTCTCCCCCCTCCTCCCCCTTTCTCTCAGTTGAGGGTATTAAGAGTGAAAAGCATTAGGAAAAGTGAGGTTTTAGTGCTCTCTCACTCTCACACACACACACACACACACACACACTGTCATATATGTCTTAATATAGCCCACATATTGTTCTTAGATGTATTTATATTTGCACACACACACTCAGTCTTTATCAGTGCCGGGATATAAGGAAGTGGATCTGCTAAAGTACATCACGAAAACATGTTTAAATACCAGACCTCCTCGGGGGGGAGGGGGGGACAACAATCACTACTCGATTTTGGGTGCCTGTCCTGGGCTAAGGTTGCAGCCGGACCCCTCCTCCTGGCTCCCTGCTGGATCACCAAGAGCACAAACCAATTGTGTGTTTTTATTAAATACAGACAGCTTAGTCAAATCCTTTTTGCACGATTGATTTCATGCTTATAATTATGTATTTAATTATGATTGAATACGTTTGTGTTTCTATTTAATTCCACTTCTCTTTCATCAGCGTCTATAATTAGTATTTATTTTTTCTATTCTCTAATCATTCATATCTTTGAGAAACATGTAGTAAAAGTCTCCTAAATAAAGCTCTTATAAATGTTTGCACTTTTGCGTTTATATTTACAGTAAGTGTAATGAGTGTGTTTCAGTTCACAGGTGAGCACTCAGGTGTTTTCTCTCTGATTGGCTGACAGCAGCTCCTCAGGTCCAGCAGGTGAATCTCGTTAAGGAGTCTCTCAACTTCAATTAACTTTTCTCCACTTTTACTCCCAGACTCCCACTTCATACAAATCTCCTCTGAACTACGTCTAAAAGATGGTGTATTTCTAAATAAGGATCAATAAACGTCTTTAGCTCACGAGCTAATGCTCGAGCTCGTTTATTGTTCACGAAAATAGATTTATTTTGGGAACATTTTCACTAGAACAAAAACATCTCCGACTAATTGGCACTTTTTAACGTGACAAATTATTTAAAGGAAGAATATAAAAATATAGATTTGGATATGACTCGGCAGCGTCAGTTTAGACTGAACCAGATGCCTGCAGAGCCCACAGAGAGAGACACACACACACACACACACACACACACACACAAACCCTCTCACACTCACACTCACATATATGTAAACACACACCCCAGGAGAGAAACAAGAAAAGGAAGGACAGATTTTTTCAGCATGAGGGAACATCGTCCTGCACATTGAATTCCCAACCAGAACACACACACACACACACACACACACACACAGGCCCTACTATGCCCTACTATGCTCCTTACTGTGCCGGCGGCACTCGGAGGTCATTATATAATTTGGCAGCGTTTTTCTCTTCAGACAGCATCTGGAAAACCTGGAGGGGAATCTGACCACTAAAGAAATCTCCCATCATGCATCACTGTGAACACCTCGTCACATGCTGCTGCCGGAAGAGGCTAAAAATAGCCTCAGTGCAAACACACGCTTTAGTGATTTAAAAAGGGTTTTAATGGATGTCAATGGGTACAAGTTGTTTGGTCATATTGAAAGAAAACTAATAATAATAATAAAGGTAATAATTAATAAAGTAAATAAATAATAGAAGTATAACAAAATAAATAATCAAATATACAAATTAATATAAGATATTATTAAATATAATTGAAATAAAATGAATTGAAAAAATATATATACACAAAAGAAACTTAAAAAATCCAATTAGATATTGGAGTTTGAGTTAAAAAACAAATAAATAGATGTAACTTTAATAAATAAAATAAATACATATTTATTAATATGAACATCAGAGGTGAATAAAACACACATTTAAAAATGAAGTGAACATTTTAACCTTAAAGATCTCAAATGTTCCTACTGACACACAATTGTTACCATAATAAAAGGTGTGTGTGTGTGTGTGTGTGTGTGCGTGCGTGCGTGCGTGCGTGCAGCCTCTCGTGGTGGTTTTTCTCGCTGATTTGTTTGAGCAGAGCCGGCAGGAAGAGGCTGTCCTACTTTCCTCTCGTCACACCGTCACACATCAGGGACTGAAATGCAATCAGGAAACACTGATGTTGAAGTGGTAACACCAAATGTGTCCTGGAGGCTTCCTCGGCCTGTTTCCGACGGACACTGTTTGTTTACCTCCAGACGAGAAACCCTTCTGTCATCATATACAGCGCTTCATTTCCTCAGAGTATTTCATGTTTACATTTTCTGTTTTCCTGCATCCTTCATTTATTCATTTACATCTCATCACCAGTATTCGCTTGTTGCCATGGGGCCCGTCGCCATGACAGCGCAGCATCCTCCTCCCACGGTGCGTGATCGTGTGTGTGTGTGTGTGTGTGTGTGTGTGTGTGTGTACATCATTTCCAAGTGTAATGTTGCTATGAAGCCACAAGGAGGAGCTGCATGCATGTTGGAGGACGCGTGTGTGTGTGTGTGTGTGTGTGTGTGTGTGTGTGTGTGTGTGTGTGTGTGTGTGTGTGTGTGTGTGTGTGTGTGATTAGTTATTAGTCAATATTTTACTAATTATTGTTGTTTATTTTTTGAATTGCTTTAATTAATTATTATTTACAAATCTAAATGTTTAATTTCTTATTTTTTTATGTATTTATCTTTTTATTATGCAACCTGTTTATTCATTTAGTTTTTTATTCTTCTACAATGTGAATCTCTCATTTGTTGCTCTTTTTTTATACTTACATATTTCTGTATTTATGAATTATTTAAATTAATGTATGACATATTATTTTATTTATATCGTATTTTTTTATTTGCTTTGTTTTCCATTATTTATCCTAATATTTTCACATATTTTAATATTTATATTTCTTTACTTTGTTATTTTTCTTGCTCTCCTCTGCCTCCCTACAGCAGACAGCTGACAGCAGCTCGTCCTCCGAACTGTCCTTTTGTCCTGAAGACGATTGTTTTGACGTATTATTCACGGCTGGCTATTTTTAGCGTTGTGTCTCCGGCCTTAAAAGGCGGTCGAATATCCTCACAGCGTGTGTGTGCTCGTACACAAGCAGGAAGCCAGTGTTTGCTGTCAGTGTGTGTTAAACACACGCTGCAGGCCGCAAGCATGTGTGTGACGAAAGCAATGAAAACAAACCAGAGACACAACAGAGGGAGAGAGTGTGTACTTTAAAGAGTCCTCTCCTGCTGATGTTCAGGTGTATATCAGTATGTAGAGGCTCTACTTTAAAGAGTCCTCTCCTGCTGATGTTCAGGTGTATATCAGTATGTAGCGTCTCTACTTTAAAGAGTCCTCTCCTGCTGATGTTCAGGTGTATATCAGTATGTAGTGTCTCTACTTTAAAGAGTCCTCTCCTGCTGATGTTCAGGTGTATATCAGTATGTAGAGTCTCTACTTTAAAGAGTCCTCTCCTGCTGATGTTCAGGTGTATATCAGTATGTAGTGTCTCTACTTTAAAGAGTCCTCTCCTGCTGATGTTCAGGTGTATATCAGTATGTAGTGTCTCTACTTTAAAGAGTCCTCTCCTGCTGATGTTCAGGTGTATATCAGTATGTAGTGTCTCTACTTTAAAGAGTCCTCTCCTGCTGATGTTCAGGTGTATATCAGTATGTAGTGTCTCTACTTTAAAGAGTCCTCTCCTGCTGATGTTCAGGTGTATATCAGTATGTAGTGTCTCTACTTTAAAGAGTCCTCTCCTGCTGATGTTCAGGTGTATATCAGTATGTAGTGTCTCTACTTTAAAGAGTCCTCTCCTGCTGATGTTCAGGTGTATATCAGTATGTAGCGTCTCTACTTTAAAGAGTCCTCTCCTGCTGATGTTCAGGTGTATATCAGTATGTAGTGTCTCTACTTTAAAGAGTCCTCTCCTGCTGATGTTCAGGTGTATATCAGTATGTAGTGTCTCTACTTTAAAGAGTCCTCTCCTGCTGATGTTCAGGTGTATATCAGTATGTAGAGTCTCTACTTTAAAGAGTCCTCTCCTGCTGATGTTCAGGTGTATATCAGTATGTAGAGTCTCTACTTTAAAGAGTCCTCTCCTGCTTGCCAATAGGATAGAAAGTGTTCCATAGTGATGTCACTGGGTTCTGGGTCCCTTTGCAGACCATTGACATGCATCTATAGAACACAGTCCAGGAGAGGGAGCACCACAGAGAGCAGGGCCTCTTTAAGGTTAGATTTCAGATTTTATTGGGGGATAAATAATCTAATTTTAGTATTTTTACAGTATGTTGACATCTAGTTTTGCCGGTCTGAACTCAAGCGATAATGGGCACACACACACACACACACACACACACACAGTGTCTCAGGTGACAGAATCAGCTGTCGGGTTTTGCACTTTGCACCTTGTAACGGGAGTTTGAGCGCGGCTCTGTTGCATCCATCATTTAGAGGCCGGCTTTAAGAGCTTTGTTTAGAATCAATCATTTAGTCTGCTGTCCCGCTGCCAGACACACACACACACACACACACACACACACACACACATTATGATTGAGCGAGGGTCAAAAGTAAATTCAATAATACAAAACCTAGAACATGTATAAATAATGATATTGATTCATGTTGAAATATTTAGGATGCTATAAAATATTATCAATAACCATTTTTATTAGTTTCATTTATTTCTACGCATGCAGCAAATATCTTTATGATACATCTTAAAATATGCATTTTATATATTCTTCTATGAATGGTGGAATTTAGGTGAAGATATGCCTTTCAAACACCCAGCAATTGCAGTCGAGTGTGTATTGATAAAGGTTTTAACACTTAAATGATCGATTGAGAAGATTTAGATTGATTAAAAGGAGAAGTGCAGCATTTTATATTTCTAAATATAAAGATCTAGAAACGTCTTTCCTCTTTGCGGCGTAACCACCACTTCTGCATTTAATGGCAGGTAACTGAAGTTCCTGCACGTGCTGAAGCCACACAGGTGTTTTATTATTTACCTGGACTAATTGGACCTCTTCTGTCCGAGCATGTGATCCCCTCTAATGTGGTGCACCTGTTGAGTGTCTCACTTTACACCTCTCTTAACTCCAGTCCACTTTAAGGCTCAAACACTCCACGAAAAAGGACATTTTACTTCTCTTTTAGCTCCATTTTTGGTCTCCACCACCTCCTGAGGGCTAAATCTGGTAATAAATACTTTTCATTTTAAATGCTTTACTATTTAAACTAACTGTGCATTTCTGCTGTTGAGCATGTCGTGTAAAGTGACTGAAACAGACGGGAAATATGCAGCAAATTAACAAATGACAAGTCGATGAGTTTTAGAGACAATATAAGTGTCGCGTTCAGCTGAGTAATGTTCTCCGTACTGTCGCTCCTCTCCTCTTACTCAGCTCGTACAGTAGAGGAAAACTTAAGAAAGTCCCGGTGTGAATATTTTATGACCTGATATAATGCAGGAAGGGAACACGACACCGGACTAAGAGCAGCTCCTTCCACTGAGGTTTCTATAGGGTGAGACAAAGTGTGGAAACCTTTTCATTTATTGATTTATTATTGGATTTTCTTTCTATTAACTCTGTGGAGTATTCCCTCCAGAGACGATACCTTTAAAGCCATGACTTTTCCTCGCCAGGTTTACAAATTCCTTGATAGGAACTTATTAAAAAATGCAATCTGAGCAGCAAAGACAAAATGTTTTTATATAAAACACAAAAACCTGTAAAAATTGTCCAATTTCAAAAACACATTTCTAAAAATATTTTAAAAGACAGAAGTATTCAGAAAACACAAACATTTTCACACAACAACAACACTCACAAACACACCAAAAAATCCTAAATTTCACAAATTATTTCAGAAGACGAAACAAAACATATTTAAAAAACGCCATTTAACAACATTTTGAAATAGTTTTCGTCTTTAAAAACATCTTTCTCGAAATGATTCTGTGATTCATCATTGTGTTTCACTTTCCATATCCATCATATCCGTGCCCCCTCACTCATCACTACAAACGTTCCCAGGCAGTGAAAAGCCTCTCCTCTCTGCCTCTGCTTCACGCTGTTCGCCCATATGGACGTCAGCAGCCGATCCGGAGATGAAACCCGATGAGCCGAGAGTTCCCCGGCCTGTTTGCAGCTTTGTGTTGCAGGAAAAGGCCCGGCGTGGCTCGGCTCGGCCTGAATATGTTAAAGCAGGTAAGAGCCGGTCACGCTCTGGTGGAAAATGAAACTGGATCTGTATGTCTGCATAGAGAGAGAGAGAGACGACGCATGTGGGAGGAAGTGAGGGGGTGTTCGCAGCCACGTTATACATCAGCTCTCCAAGGTCACTGATTTCAGCTCAGGACTCACTGCTCAGTTTCATATGTACAGACGCCTGCTAATCAAACCGAGGGATTATTCTGGGTTTTACTTCTCCTTTGTTGTCCAAAAAATAATAAAGCAAACACAAATGAGCCACTGAGAGACGGACTCACACATCAAACCAGATTTCTGATGACATTCATATATTAAAACTAGAGAAATCCTTTACAGAATGACGTGATCAATAAAGGACAGAGCGCTAACATTAGCAATGAAGCTAACCCCACAACTAGCCAGCTAATGATGAGCTAATTATTGGCCAAGTAGGTGGCAAGCTGGTTAGCCAGTGCCGCTTTAAACATTTGTAATCCTTGGTTTGCAGTTTTAAATGTTGTGTTTCTGTTCCTGAGGAACTCTGAGCCTCTGCTGTTGGTGTTCCTGAAACCCTAGGGACAGCTTTGGGTCCAGGTTATCCCAGTGGTTCTGAAGGATGCTGCATGTATACAGGACTTTTTTTCTGGCTGAATCTCCATCTCTCAGTTTCACCTCAGATATCCAACCTCTCAGTTTCTGGTCGTCTACCTCCTCCTCCTCCTCTACATTTCTTTGTTTCTGTTGTGTTTCTCTTGCTGCTGGATCTCCCTCTGCGCCCGCCCACACTAACCTAACATGCTCTCGGCCCCGGGCTCTCTCGCTGTCTCCATATATCCAGAAACACAAGCGTTTACTTACTGTATGCTGCAGCAGGATGATTCATGCAGCAACACAAAACAAATCGGCGTCTTTGCAGGAGAAACAGACACGGAGCCTATGAGTAACTCTGCAGTCTGAGAAAGGAGTGTTAGCGTAGCTTAGCATAATGACTGGGTGCAGGAAAGTGCTGCACCTTCCAAAAACTACAAAAATGGATGATTTATACCTTTCAAAATGCTTGTAAAGAAGCTCAAATAATGCAACTAGTAGTCAAATTGTAGGCAATAGATATTATCTTGGTCATCCCTGTTTGCATCTAGCTTTCAGTATGACATGTTATGATTCTGAAGGAAAAAAAGGGCCAAACGACTTACTTAACATAAAGTGGGGTGCAGTGGTTTCAATATCCCATACAACGGTGTGTATATATCCATTGAATGAGGTTGGCATTCTGTCATACCTTAATAATGACTCTTATCCCAATCCTGATCCCATACAGACTCGGAAACGCAGAGTTCTTTCCACTGAAAAGACAAACCAAACACGTTTATAAACCTGGGTTTCACTTAACATTTGATATTCCACTAAGCTTGATTTCCAGTTGGGACGATATGAAGATAAGTTTAGTTCTGTTGGCGGTTCAACCCGTTAGCTGTCGTATCGAATGTGTGTTTGGTTTGTTATAATGAAGAAGATCACCTCCTCCCAACAGCAGTCTGAGACTGGTGCATTGCAGTGGAGCTGTGCAGGTACAGACCTGTTTCTTCTTCTGTGGTATTTTCTGCTCAGAAGGTGAAAGGCCTCCGTACCTGAGCCTCCTATAGGCCCGTATGTACCGTTAGTCACCGTTACATCAGCGGTGCATTCGATGTACAGAGCAGGCCTCTGAGGGCCCTCGTGTGAGGGTTCGTTGTGTTGTTGTATTCTTAGCAGAAGAACTGTGAGTCACTGCAGCCCACAGAACACACACCGCACACACACACACCTTCTGTTTCCTTCACTTAGGATCCCAGAATACTTTAGTGCAGATCAAGGTGCATCGCAGCCGCTCAACTAGGACCAATCGATTCTGACCGTTAACAATCACTGACGAGGAAAGGAGGCTTCGAAGTGCATCTGACCTGGGACTAAACTCCTAACCCTCGTACAGGTGTTCCTGTATCTCTGATTTGAAGGTCACAGCTGCATAATGTTCCTTTTCACTCCTGGGAAATGTGTGTGTTTTATTTCCTTTTCTTTAACTCATCCTTGTTCCTAAACATCCACGGGTGACCCTTCAAACCCATGGTCATTAAAGTGCAGGATGTAAAGGATGCTTAAACTTTGGCAGAAACCTCCGGGGTTCAGCAGTGAAGTGTGTGCGGGGAGGCCAAAGAATTCACCTACGTCTTTCTTCAAATTGTTCCCAAGACAGCACTGCGACTAGCTTCGTCTCTCAGAGCTTCTAGGGTGGCCCTAACTCAAGTTGCAATCCTCCAGGTAATATGAATATATATGTCTTACATCTTGTAACAGTCAAACATGGTAATGGATAAAAGCGTGATTATATAACATGTATTTAAATTAGGAGACAAACTGTCCAAAATCAGAGTCAATAAGTGGAGGTTATTGACTCTGTAAAGGGATTCTGTTAGATGACAGTAACCGCATGTCTCCAGTCTTTCAAAAGAACAGCAGAGCAAATAGATAATGAGATGCAAAGGGGTTTGAGGATAAAGGGGAGCATTAAAGGAGTGCATTGCCTCCTGTACCCCCCCCCCCATCTCTGCATGAGGTTAATGTAAATGCTGTTGAGCAGCGTCTCTGTGACTCTGAGCTGCTTCACATGCCGGACTATTTTAGAGAGGAGGTCACATCTAAACGTGTCTGAACTCCGACATGTGTTTGTTCCTGGAGTTTAACTTTGCTCCTGCGTGATCAACACAGCAGGACGGAGAACCACTCAACCTGAGCTACGTTAGCATCAAGCACAAGTAGCTTTGTGTCTGGATCATAATCCTAAATAATATTTGATCATTTGTTTGTTAATTCGGGATAATGACAAAAATATTTAATTTAATCTGGAAAACATTTATTTCTCTTTCTTTGCAAAATAAGTTGTTAATTAATTTAAATTAAAAGGAGATTACGGATTCCAGACTCCGGTTCCTTTACTTCCTCTCCAGAAAAAAGGAGAGTAAAAGAAAGGATCAGAAATCTCAGTCTCAGTGTCAGCCTGCTGCCTGCCACTCGTCCCCCGCAGACCCACCGGACATCCATCCCCTCTTTATTCTCCGTAAGCTGTCTCTGCCGTCTGACCAGACATCTGACCCCCTCTCCATATCTCTGGACTCAGTAAACCCTTTCTGACCCACAGAGAGTGATTTCTGGCAGCACTCCAATCTGTAAAATCAGTGCTAAGAGCAGCGCTCCCGTTGCCAGGTTTAGACAAACCCCTGTTTCTTATTCAAGAGGAACATTTGTGTTTTTTACCTCAATAAAAATGAACTCATTATCAGTAAAACAGGACATCAAATCTCCGTTTGGAGCTAAATCCACAGCGAGTCAATAATGGACAAACAGCACAGGTGTATCTTTCAAAATTTATTGAAATTGTTGTAATATGATGAGCTCATGGACGTGAATTGTCGACTAACCTTGCATAGGTTATGCCTCACCAACAAATGACAGACATTGCATACTGCAGTGAAAAATAGTTTTAGAAAAGAAGTGATGACTGCAGGGTTCAGGGAGGATCTCAGCGCTTATCTTTTCTTATATTTTGTCGTTACGAGACTTTGGCTTATGACTGTACGTTAGGGAACATACTGCTAAATGACAACAGAATCCTAATTATCCAGCTGGTTTCTGCAGGGAGATAGCATGTAGTAATGGTACTGTTAATAGCAATGTTTGTTTTTCAGTGTTAACATCATGCATCAGTCTCAGTTCTGCAGTATCACCTCCACATGATTCCTCTTCTTATAAAATAGTGTACTTTTTGAACTCTTCTTCCTCTTCCTCTTCTTCTTCTTCTTCTTCTTCATGGCTTTTTTAAATCACACACACTCCTGTGAACACTTCCTGTGAAACTGATGCAGAGTTTCTCACCCTGGTTATTTTTAGCGTGACTTTAGCTCTGCACGTCTTTGTAAACTGAGTTCCTGTGGGATTTCTGAGCGGTTATAAATAGCTGCGAGACATCTCAAATTGGACGTTGGGAACTGATGACGTGCTATTGTCTTTATTTTTACATGTTTGAAAGGCGAACTGATCTATTTTAGTGCACAACAAATATTATTACAGGCTGGCAATCTCTTCAGTTGCATTTCTAGTCAAATTGTGGGGCCTGAAATCAAATCATTGGGATGCAAATTGATTGTTGACCTTGATGAATTGAACCCAATGAGCAAAATCCAAATATTATTCACTATTTTCAACGTCAAGAACACATATTTATGCTTTATAATGAACTTTTAGGTCCCACAATCTGAGTTAAAGTGTAATTAATAGTATTTCTGATGCCTGTTTACTGAAACACCCTTTCACGTTGAGTAACTTACTTGTTTTGTCAATAAACTATATTTCAGACTTCAAAACTGATCAATGAGCCTTTAAATAATAATAATGTTTAATGTTGAGAAAGCTGCTTTTATCCAAAATAAACACATGTCTGATTCAGATAAGCATTAACAGCACATACAGTGTTTTCATGGTTGAGTGGATTAGGTCATTATTTGTGATGTGCTCAGAGGGACTAACCCACATTTCTCTGCAGTTTTACAACAAAAACCCAGCTTTTTAGTCATAAATATCAACGGATAATCAATATTTAAGCCCTAAAAAGGTTGAGAAACTCTGCATTGATGGCTTATTTCAGCAGTCACAGATTATTATATGATGAACAAACCAAACATTTCTCCTAATAGCCTGATATGAAGAGTTAAACAGAATGTATTTGATATGCGACTCTCTAATATATAGCGTGTAATCGTCGGCAAACAGATTGTTGATTTTTTTCTACATGGCAGTTTTGAAGCTTGTAAAATAAATTAAATTACAAACACTGGACTTTAATTAGTGAAATGTCGTCCTCTTCATGTTCTGCATATAAAAAGAAACATTTATTGAACACATAATCACCCGCAGTCTAAAAAAAGACCTGTTATTTATCATCCGTTTGTTCAGCTGCTCCGATGATATGAAAAACTACAAAAACTTCATTTGGTCCCTTCGTGGTGCAGATATATCTCAAACGTTGGCCTCAAAACTACAATTGAAAACCACAAAACTACCAGCTACCCTGAATTCTCTTTTTTTATTCAATTTAACGTATTAGTTTTGTGATTTCATCCGTTAAATAAAGAGAAATGTTTTGAATTTTGTAATCTTTTTGCTCCCTCGGACCGACTGCATGTTTAACACGTAGCACCTTTGTAGGATTTCATTTTACTTAAATCATATTTAAAGGGATTTGATTCTGCAGCCGAGGTCTGGTTGATGACACACACCTGCTGCGCAAAACAGAAAAACTACAAACCTCTAGCGGGATGAAACTTATAGTTGCACAATCACTGATATCTCCTTAATGCTTATTTCGAGTGCACAAAATAACCTGAACGTGTGAAATCTAAAATCTTGCTCAAAATATGGATCAAGACAATAATGTGTGCATGCACGAGATAAAAACCAACTATATAAATAACATGTCTGGACTTCAAGAGCTCTATAATGCCTAAAACAGCACTTAAAGACCTGAGTATATACTTCTTAAATATTCTAAACGAGCACACGTGAAATATTATGTAATGTTTCTGCCGGTGATAAGTGCAATGTTTGATTATTTTAGCTGAAAACGGTTTATATTTGTGGGTGTTTCCCTGACATGCTGTGCAGTAAAGAGCATTATAGCCAGGTGTGAGCTAACAGGAAAGGAGCTGGAGGGTGTTTACTATATATTTACAATCTTCCTCGTCAGAATTAGTATCTACCTTTGCACCGACAACTTCAACCTCCTTCCAGACATTATGGTTAACTTCTCATCTGTTTCTTATTGTTTATACTCTAGTTGGATGAAACTCAGCTGAGAGATCCAACTAACTCAACACAATCAAGCAGGACGAGGAACCGAGGCTGCCTTCAAACTCGGATCACGTTCAGGTGCGGGAGAGGTTTTAAAAACTGTCTGACAAGTCTGCAAACTTTTGCACAACCTCTCCTGACTCAGAGACTCTGAGGTGCTTTTCTGTTCGTTCAAAGCAGAGACATTGGAGAGTTGTTCAGGCCAACAATGCCACTAAGACTCAGGGTTTCTTTAAACTACCTCCACTCCATATTTGGCAAATTATTGTGAAACCAGTCGTATTTCTGGCCGGTATTTCAGTCTGAAACGACCTCTTAGGTACAACACATGGCAGTGTGAGAACTGTTTGGATTTAATGTCTGAAGATTTACCTATTATCAAAACGGTCTCGGGTAAAGGACAAGCACACTTACTTTTTAAGCATTTTAAAAGACTGAGAGGAGTGAAAGGATGAAAAAGGGAGGCTGGGTTAGATCAAATATGCATGTAAAAGGGATTACTGATGAAATATTAAAGGACTTCCACCCAGGAGACCTGTGTGACACTAACACGTTCTTATCTTTGCTTCACTTTCGCTTTACGGTCTCATTTAACCCAAACTATAATCATTCCCTGCAGTGTATTTCTCAGCTTAACCTTTTTAGTTTCACTTTTACAGTGCAGAAAGTGTGGGTGTACTGCACACTGCACTGTCTGTTCAGCAGACCCTGATAACGCTCATTCAATCAGTTGTAATCGATGAAACAAAGCCTCTTTTCTTTTGTATTAATTCAAATAAAGCAGAATATGTTGTGCATGTCAGAGAGCCAGAAGTAAGGAAGGAATCCAGATTCATTTTCATGATATAAAATAGGTGCATTTGACATGTTTCTGACATTAAATCCAACAGTTTCCTGGGATGCCTTTAACATCTCAATGAATAAATCAGTCCTCCTCACAGCCATGTGCTTCCTCCCTCAGAACCAAACAGCAGCCATTTTGCTGGCATGCAGAGTGACTAATGCTGCTCATGTTCAGATGCTCTGCAGAGGAGCCGTCTCTATCTCCTCTCTCAGGCACACAAACACATATCTACCCTCCTAATATCCTCTGCCGCAACAAAGTCCCAACCTCCGAGGACGTGTCGGACAACAGAAGCCTGAAACCACCGCAGCGAAGGCTCATTGAGTCCAGGTTTTCAGACGTGTACAGATTCCTCTCTAAAAAGGAGCCGATCTTGTTGGTTCGGCAGCTTGTTTTTGGTCCCAAGATCAGAGAACGGCAGTGATTTTGTTTTTTAAACTCTTGATGGACAGTGAAATATGAGCGGTTGATAGCTGCGGACGATGCTGCAGGCTGGGCCGTAACTGCTTTGAAAACACTGAAGTCAGATCCTCTTTATTTTGAGGTGTTTGCAACCTATAACTTAGGTTGGGGGGTTTTCGGTTGTATTTTCCAGCTGAAACTCAAACCCACAGAGCATATATCTCAACAAGTGGTTTCAAAGCCTGAGAAACATAACTAGTACCTTCGTTTGTCCTCTTCTACCCACAAAAGAGAGTCCATTTCTAACAAAATCAAGTCTCACTGAGGGTTACCTGACATGGAAACTTTAAAGTGCCAGGTTTAGAGAAACACATCTGGATTAATCCACCACTGAAAATAGTCCCAAACAAATCCACTACTTCCTCCTTCCTGTCTGATTATAAACTAACGTTAGCAGCTGAGTCTTTCTGAACTATATTGGTGTGTTTTCTTTAATGCTGTACTCTTCAGTAGGAACACCTGGTCTACACACAACATAAAAGAGCAGTGCTGGACTTCAATGTTCATACAGGTCTGGTTACGGCCTCGTCTGAGCATGTCTTGTAAAGATCTGTATTTTTCGGAAATTTGAAAACAATGAGCCTGAGCTCCTGAACGCAACACAACCTCATGCTGTTAGCTAATGTAGCTAACCCAAGAAGCTAATTATTTGGGGTTATTTGGATTCAGAGAAAAGAGTTTGTAGATTATCTAACAACACATCCGACATCCGTCACATCAGGGAGTACTTTTACTGTCATAGCCTCCTTGTTTGATAAGAATACTGGAATGTTAATCTATTTGCTGCAGATGTGAAGAAAGTCCAGCTCCTCGTGGTGCATCGCAGCCATGTGTCATCAACCAGTGCGCTAACGTCGGCCCACAGAACAGGAATAACTTTCTCGACATGTTTGGAGCCCAGGAGTGCATCTGTACGGCAGGAAGGACAAGCTGCATCTCTGTTGTCTTTATAGCGGGAGGCACTTCATTCAATTCTATCATGAGACGGGCTTCAAGGCACTAGAAACTAATTTTAGATGAGATTATTACTGCTGTCCTTTCTTCAAACTGTTTAAAAAAAGAAGAAATCGGGTCACAAATCACATGAAAATGATCCCATGCACTCCGTCATCGAAAGATCAAAGCTTCAAATAAATGAATGTTATTTCTGTAGTGTCATTTTTTAAAGAGAGCGTCAGATGTTTCTCTTCTGATATTTTTCTCCTCTGTTTTTTTTAGCAGATTTGTCCCCTCCGCAGTTATCTCCGTCATGCACCGTGTTCCTGTCGTTAGCGTGACCTTAGTGAGGAGCATCGTCCCCGAAGTCCCTCCTCAACTGCAAGCAATTTAATACTGTAGTCATGCATTGAGTATACATAGCTATACCATAGCTAATTAGGCCATAATGCTTTAGTATTTTTGTCATGCCGTGATCTTCGAAAAAGAAGTGTTCCTGTTCCCTTAATGCGTTAAACATTCAACACGTAAATGCTCAGAAATAAATTAAATAAAAACAATAAATAGCCAGTGCACTTTTGGTGAAAACAAATGAGAAAGAGAAAAGTATTTCCAGAAGATGAAAAATGAAAAATGAGGTAACATCTTGTGCATGCCGATATAAGAGAAGAGAGTCTCCACATGCTTTATATAAAGGAGCGTTGCATGGCGTCACACAGGCCGACCTGTAGCAGCAGCAGCAGCAGAAAACCCTCCACCAGGCGCGGCACGCTTCCTGTCTGTTCCTCCGTAAGGTGCCGGGAAAAACTTCTCAGCTTTTCCCAAAAATGTGTCCCTGGATGTGCCGCAGAGAAGCGGTAAAACGCGCCTGATTTTAAATCTGTAATCCACTCGAAATGCGTCGTCCTCATAAAACGTGTTCCTCAAATCTCAGATGGGCTTTTCTTTTTTTTTGTCTTTTTGCACAAAGCCTGCGAGGTGTCGGGAGATTTTGGGATAAATTCAAGTCATTTGGAGCTGCAGTTTATACTCAATATTTTAAGTGCTGTGTCATTTTGGACATCTATATTCAACCCTGAAACTAAATATTAACTGTTCACATATCTCACTGCACTGCTGTCCATCCTCTGCTGATCAACTGGTTTTTGTCTTTTTTTTAATTCATTATCAATCTGGCTAAACTCCCGCTGAGGGAAATGAAGTTGCACAAATGTACAAAATCTTGCTCCTTTTTCTCTTCTGCATCCATAAAAAGCTCCAGAACAAGAGGTGTGTTCATCCACATGCATCCAAAACAAGCTGCTCGTCTATAGATTGCATTTAAAAAGACCTCAGAGAGAACAGGAAGTTGTGCTTCATCAGATTAAGTATTAAAATCTTGGTCCAAAATCAACCTCCAAGCAAATAGGAATACGGCAGTACTGATTCAGGGACACTCCCTGGGTTTCATTGCATTTCTAGGATGTTTTCAGATATATTGGACCCAAAGATACCCTGACTTTTGTTTAAAGTTTGGTTCCTACATTTCCCATCATGCAACTCCATAATACCTCCCATAATGTCTCTCTTTGGTCTGGTAGAAGCTGGTCAATTTGGTCCAAATTGAAGCAACAAAGGTTGAGATATCCTCACATCGAGTATGTTTTGATCAATAAGATGCTGAAATGTCCGCCCTAGTTTCTAAAAGACGACGGTGATGTCTTTAAATGTCTTGTTTTGTCAAAGATACTCTCTGCCATATGATATAAAACAGAGCAAAGCATAGCTAATGTGTACATCTGAGAGGCTGAAACAGCATTTTCTGACGTCTATGGTCAACACGTTCTGAGCTCTTCCTAACACTCGTGAATAATTTACCCCAAACCTTCCCCCGACACCTGCTGATGTTTTGCGCTATTGCCAAAGTCTTTATGGTCGAAGTGTTCCTCGTGAAATAACTACCTGTTCTATATAAATGAACTCACGTGTGCCTCCTTTTTTAAAGTCTCCTCACACGTTCTGAATGATCAATGCAAAACAAGAGTAAAATGCACCAATGGAGATAAAGCATCGAGATATTCTTTCTACAATATGTACAGCGCTCGCCGGCCGCCGGCCTCACACGTCAGTAAGCAGCTTCCCCTTGTTCACGCAGTTCTGGCTCGGTGCCGTGCAGTTGGCAGTCCTAAGGTTGGCTTCCCTAAAGTTATCGATGCTGTTCTTCATGTCCTCGTCTATCTCCATGTACTCCGACTTGCTGACGGCTGACGAGCTGCGGCGGCTCGAGTTGGTCTCCGACGCCAAGTTCTGGTTGCTGACGTTGAGCAGCTGCGCCTGCTCCTCGCCCTCCGTCTCGCGGTGGTAGAAGTAGTTGAAGTTGGACACGATGACGGGCACGGGCAGCGCGATGGTCAGGACCCCGGCGATGGCGCACAGCGACCCCACAATCTTCCCGCCGATGGTCACGGGGTACATGTCCCCGTAGCCCACGGTCGTCATCGACACCACGGCCCACCAGAAGGCGTCCGGGATGCTGGTGAAGAACGACTCCTTCTCCTCGGCCTCGGCGAAGTACACGGCGCTGGAGAACAGAATCACCCCGATGAAGAGGAAGAAGATGAGCAAGCCAAGCTCCCTCATGCTGGCCTTTAGAGTTTGCCCGAGGATCTGGAGCCCCTTGGAGTGCCGGGACAGCTTAAAGATCCTGAACACCCTCACCAGGCGGATCACCCTGAGAATCGCCAGAGATGTGGCCTGCTCGCCGCTGCCTTTCCCCTCCTTCTGGTCCGGGTCTTCTGCCAGCTCCGTTCCGAGCGTGATGAAGTACGGGATTATAGCCACGATATCGATCGAGTTCATCATGTTCTTAAAGAACGCGGCCTTGCTGGGGCACGCAAAAAACCGCACTATCAACTCAAACGAAAACCAGATGATGCAGAGCGTCTCCACCACGAAAAACGGGTCGGTGAGGAAGTTGGGTTTGTAGTAGACGGTGATGTTCCCCACCACCCTCGTCCGCTGGTTGGGATCCTCCTTCAGCTCGGGTAAAGTCTCCAAACAAAATATGACTATTGAAATAAGAATAACCATCACAGAGACGATGGCGATCCCCCGGGCAGGCCCCGAGCTCTCCGGGTGCTCGAACAGGAGCCAGATCTGCCGCTGGAACTCCTTCTCCGGCAGCGGGCGCTCCTCCTCGCGGATAAATCCCTCGTCCTCTCGAAACTTCTCCATGGCCTCCGCGCCAAGTTCGTAAAACTTTATCTCCTCTGAGAACATATCCAGCGGCACGTTCACAGGCCGCCGCAGCCGCCCCCCGGACTGGTAGTAGTACAAGATGGCGTCGAAACTCGGGCGATTCCGGTCGAAGAAGTACTCGTTGCGTAGAGGGTCGAAGTAGCGCATCCTCTTCTTCGGGTTCCCAAGGAGCGTCTCCGGGAACTGCGCCAGCGTCTTGAGCTGCGTCTCGAATCGCAGCCCGGAGATGTTGATGACGACCCGCTCGCAGCAGTCGTGGTCGTCGTGGTCGTCGTCGGGCGGGTACAGGTCCTGCGGGTGACCCGGCAGCGTGGAGTGCTCGTCCATGTTCTCGGTGGAAACCACGGTCATCCTCACGGACGGGCGGAGGGCGGGAAGAGGAGGAAGCGGCGTGAAGGTGAAGGACAGCAGGTCGGAAAGCAGAAGGAAGCCTCTACTGAGGCCGCGAGCTGAGCAGAGCCTCCCTCGCCGTCGCCACCGTCACCATCTCCGAGCTGAACATCATGTCTCCCTCAGCTCCTGCAACAGGAAGCACGAGAAAAAAATGGTTTCTCTGCAGGAGAGAAAAACACCATGCAGTACAGTAGCTGTATTTTTTACCGCATACATCAAGTTTGCTGCGCTGCCTCTCTGCGCACTGCAGTCTCAGGCATTCACCCACACATCCACACAGAAACCGGGAGGAAAACACCGACCTGTGCTGAGTCCCAGGGTAGAAGATGGGGGGGTTGCCTCACCGGTTCACACCTTTAACTTTGGGGTTTAATCCCGACGTGGTTTGACCGTGAAATATAGATTATGTTGTCTGGGTCCGTCTCCTCTCCAACGCCGATCCACAGCAGCAGGCACACACACCGAGCCGCACACACCCGGAGCGGCAGGTTAGCAGAATCATGCTGGGATCAGAAACAAAAGCGAACAAGGAAATAACGCTGCTCCCAAAGAGCCGGGAGGAACAGGGAGGACTGGATCCTGCAGCATCAGCACAAACAGCCTCTCTGTGTGCTCGCGCTGCGGTAAAAACACAGAGACACACACACACACACACACACACACATACACAGAGACACACACACACACACACATACACACACACTCAGAATCCCGGCGGCTTTGACGGGTTTCAGGTCCCGACGCGCAGCGACACACCGGAGAGGATGTATGTCCGGTAATTTAGGAGCATATTGCAGGATTTCATGTGGAGAGGACAGAGTAAAGGAGGAGGAGGGAGGGGTTAGGAGAGGGAGAGTGAGGGGGGGGGGGGGTTCGACGCAATGCAGACAGACTGTAAAACACAGTTGGTGCTACAGTATCTGCTCCCACCGTGCAGCAGGTCTACACACACACACGACTCATTTAAATTAGCTCATCAGACAATAAAAAACACCATGTACACACACTGCAGCACGTTATGTAACCCGTTCAATAAGTGTGTGTGTGTGTGTGTGTGTGTGTGTGTGTGTGTGTGTGTGTGTGTGTGTGTGTGTGTGTGTGTGTGTGCGTGCGTGTGCGTGTGCGCTCCGCTGCAAGCAGGTGGGGAACACACACTCCCGCTGCTGCTGGTGGAGTTTGTGTGTTTGTGTTTCTGCAGCAGGAAGCGGCTCACACAGCTAATTGGCTGCTGAGCACTTTGCGACAGTCCGGGCTGCATGTTGGTGTAAATACCACCGGTGTTGCTATGGTAACAGGGAGAAACCAGCATGGTTTTCTTTTTTTTATTCACTTCGTTATTTATTTAATTATGCATGTTGGTCATGTGTGGAGACTGCTACAGTCAGCTGGAGAGGGATTCATCACTCTTTTTATTGATTCAATATTTCATTCATGCAGCAATAAAAAAATATATTAATTAAATTATTTTAATGCTTTGATACAAATGGAGATTATTGTTTGCCATATATATTATTTAGAAATAGTACAAATACATTTTTTATGGTAAATGTTTTAATTTGAGGCATGTTTTTTTCTAAATGATATATATTATATTTATACTGAGAAATAATCATGCCGAAATAAAAACAAAAAATGGCATGAATGAAATAATAACCTATGCCGTGCCAACAAATATGATGTGTATATATATATATATATATATATATATATATATATATATATATATTATTTTTAAATCTGTTTGATTATTTACCTTTCGTGTTCAAACTTTCCAATTTAATTTTTATATTTTCTTCACATTTTAAAGAAAAAAACTAATTTATTTAGAAAATCAGATTTTAAATGTTTTACAAACAGAGGTATCCATTACTTTGTGTTTGTATATATTTCTGCAAAGATTCCCACCTTTAACGAATGTGAAAACCTCTGAAGTCGACCTTCATTAAGCGTGGTTCTGCAGGTTCTGATAACGTGAAGGATTTACTGATTCCTGCATACAATTCTAAAAATCCGACCCCTGCTCTGAGGCTTAATTTGAGTTTATCTTTAACTCTCTGGAGATGGGAAGTCCTCTCACCTTCAGAGTGGAAGCTAAAACCATTTACAGTCTGGAAACAGATATTGCAATAAACACATTCAGGGTTAGGTCACTTTTTTTACCCCAAAAATCCAACAAATCGTCTGACTTTCAGCACCACGGACAGATCCACGTCCTCCAGGAATCCTGAGAAATTCTTCCTTTTCACTTTATCCTCTCAGTTATCATTCTGCTTCTTCTATACAATTTATATTCTGCAAACATGTGTGTGTTTGCTGCAGTGTGTGCAGCAGCTTGTGAGTGGTGTGTGTTGGAGGCGAGCGAGCAGCAGATGGACGGTCAGCTGCAGAGCTGGACCCGGACCAGGAACTCCCAGAACCCAGAGATCATAAAATATACTTTCTCTAATGCTATCTGTATGGAAAAGAAGAGACTGGGTTTGCATGTGCAAGATCTGTTGATAAAACGTATGAATTAAAACTAATTTAAGTGAAATAAAGTACAGGAAAGGAGCGGAGTGTGATCCAAGGTTCAAGAGTAAAGAAATGTTTAAATTACTAAATTAAAAGGTTGTGTGTTCTGGTGTATATCAGTATGTAGTGTCTCTACTTTAAAGAGTCCTCTCCTGCTGATGTTCAGGTGTATATCAGTATGTAGTGTCTCTACTTTAAAGAGTCCTCTCCTGCTGATGTTCAGGTGTATATCAGTATGTAGAGTCTCTACTTTAAAGAGTCCTCTCCTGCTGATGTTCAGGTGTATATCAGTATGTAGTGTCTCTACTTTAAAGAGTCCTCTCCTGCTGATGTTCAGGTGTATATCAGTATGTAGTGTCTCTACTTTAAAGAGTCCTCTCCTGCTGATGTTCAGGTGTATATCAGTATGTAGAGTCTCTACTTTAAAGAGTCCTCTCCTGCTGATGTTCAGGTGTATATCAGTATGTAGAGTCTCTACTTTAAAGAGTCCTCTCCTGCTGATGTTCAGGTGTATATCAGTATGTAGAGTCTCTACTTTAAAGAGTCCTCTCCTGCTGATGTTCAGGTGTATATCAGTATGTAGAGTCTCTACTTTAAAGAGTCCTCTCCTGCTGATGTTCAGGTGTATATCAGTATGTAGTGTCTCTACTTTAAAGAGTCCTCTCCTGCTGATGATCAGGTGTATATCAGTATGTAGTGTCTCTACTTTAAAGAGTCCTCTCCTGCTGATGTTCAGGTGTATGTCAATATGTAGTGTCTCTACTTTAAAGAGTCCTCTCCTGCTGATGTTCAGGTGTATATCAGTATGTAGTGTCTCTACTTTAAAGAGTCCTCTCCTGCTGATGTTCAGGTGTATATCAGTATGTAGAGTCTCTACTTTAAAGAGTCCTCTCCTGCTGATGTTCAGGTGTATATCAGTATGTAGTGTCTCTACTTTAAAGAGTCCTCTCCTGCTGATGTTCAGGTGTATATCAGTATGTAGTGTCTCTACTTTAAAGAGTCCTCTCCTGCTGATGTTCAGGTGTATATCAGTATGTAGAGTCTCTACTTTAAAGAGTCCTCTCCTGCTGATGTTCAGGTGTATATCAGTATGTAGTGTCTCTACTTTAAAGAGTCCTCTCCTGCTGATGTTCAGGTGTATATCAGTATGTAGTGTCTCTACTTTAAAGAGTTCTCTCCTGCTGATGTTCAGGTGTATATCAGTATGTAGTGTCTCTACTTTAAAGAGTCCTCTCCTGCTGATGTTCAGGTGTATATCAGTAAGTAGTTACCTCCACCAAAGAGGTACATTTTTCGGCAGGAATATGGAAAAGGTGCCTGCCCGATTTTACTGAAAATTGGTGGACCCATGAACCATGGTCCTCTAAAGACAGCAGTAAAGTTTGGACTGGATCCATCCATTATTTTTCCATTCATACCATTGTGAGAGAGGGAGTTTGGCCTTGGCGGAGGTCTCTGAGCGCCCCTCTAGTAGAGACAGAGTTGTGATAAATGTTCCTTTAAAAACCGGAGACAAACGCTCCACTATGGGGTCAGTCATTTATCTTAGGTGGCAGCCAAAGGTCAAACCTGGACTTCAGACTCCGGGGGATTGAAGCAGCTGGGCGACACATGCTCACACTCTTGAGTGAAAATGTGAAAATCCCAGAGCCGAGGAACTGGCAGATCTTCACACGTTGACGCGAGGGCACAGATGCACGGCGGGTGATTTCATCCCTGAAACACGGCGCTGTGTTTTATCCGGTGTTAGCTGATACTTGCAGTACAAAGGAGAGGCTGCGGCTATAAGCGTCCACGGGTCGAGTTACAGCCGCTTCACAGCCACTGAAACTGAAGATGGAAGAAACAGCAGGGCCTGAAATCCCTCCTCAGAGCGAGTGGAAAGTTTAATGTGCACTTGAACTTTTGGAGAGCGCTTCGCCCGCCACACCGGCAGCTGATGTTTGCGGCGGCTAAGCTGCTGCTCAGCCCCAGCTTCCTTTACTGGGAAGCCGTGATTGGTATGGATTAGCTTCTTAATAGTATTGTTTTTAGAGGCAGGGCTTGTTAGTGGACCACTGACGGCTGCATAACCTTCCCACAGATCCGTTTACGAGGACAGGAGGCCAATAAAGCTTTCAGCAGGAAGGTGGTTATCACCCCGAGATCTCCTGGAGCCGGCCGGACACACAGCCAGAACTGAACATACTTTGGTTTTAAATGAAATATTAAAGGTTTCTCTTGTTGAAACAATAATGAACACTTTCTTTATAACCTTTAAAGGGTAACTTCTGTTTGCTTTTCAACCTTGACTCTTTTTTCCCGTTTGTTTTTGGTCAACGCCATCTTCTTTTTGGGGAAACCAGCAAGACCTGGTCCAACCAAAGGCTGAAAAAGACAACTGTCTCTCAAATCTTTGCCATAAATTCTGCATTAAAACGTACGAAAACAACAAGATACAAACAGTGTGTTGTGTGTTCAGCAAGAGCCTAAACCAGAGACCCGATTGGATCCATTCTCAACCATGAGCCTACAGCCTTCCTTATTTATTGTCTGTTGGTTGTCTGCAGAACAGTAGCAGGTAACACCTATGGTCAGGTGTGTGTTTGGATCACAGAGGCTGCAGATAGCAGGCATGCTTTAAAAGCCTCTTGAAGGCTTTGAACAGGAACAGTAAAAGCTATAATGGAAAACAACATCTTCTCTCTTAAGGATTTTGCCTAGTTCCTTTCCTAAAACCTTTGGAGAACCTCTCCTGGAAGCTAACGGCGAGTCGAGAGCTCGTTGAATTATCATTAATTGATAAATGCTTCAGAGCCTCCTGAGCGAGCTTTTACATTTCCTGCGGTTTTCCTTTGGTTTTCCAGCCTCTTCCTCCTCCTCTTTTTTCACTGAGCGAAGCAGGAAAGAGGGATGTGGGCGTGGAGAGCGGTGAGGAAGAGGAGGAGGAAGTCTTTAATGAGTCTGACAGCAGAGTGCTTCCTCACTGCAGCTGCATGAAGGACTCACTGTATGAAAGTCTCTGAGAGACCTGCTGATCTGTGCTACTCACGGCTCTTGATCATGACACAGAGGCCCTGAGTGTCCCCCCCCACCCAGAACCATGACGTGACTCTCAGAATAGCCCCCTGCAGTCGGGGCCCCCGGGGGCCATGTGTTGGTTTTGAAGGGCACGGCATGAATCGTCCACGCTGTTTTCCCCGCATGCTACAGGATATAAATAGCCCCGGAGAAAGAGGGGGATCTGCAGCGCATTATATAAGCATGTTTATGAATGGGGGGGGGGGGGGGCTGCAGCTGTTGTAAACACACGTGTCGACAGATTTTCATGAATCAGGGATAAAAATATTAATCACTCCTGCTGCAGCAGCCGGGGCCGCTCCATTCAGAGTGTGAACCCTGAGGGACTGTTATTGTGAAAGGACCACAGGAAGTCAAATGTAGAGAGGCCCTGTTCTGCTCTCTGTGGGGCTCCCTCTCCTGCAGTGTGTTTGTGTCAAAGGTCTGCAGAGGATACAATCAAAAATTTCCGGAACACAGTGACATCACTACGGAACACTCGCGCTCCAATTTGGCCAACGCTCCAACTCATTGTATGTGATAGGCTAAGGGGTGGGACAGCTCTAAGCTGGTTGACCAATCACAACACAGCCGACCAGCTGACCAATCAGAGCACACTGGCTGTTTCAGACAGAGGGTTTATTCTTTACTCAGTGGAAAGAGCGATCTATTTCCCAGTTGATAGAATGGTTTGATAAAAATGACACCTATAGTATAAAAGCAAAATGAAATCGACATGTTTCTGTACATTTGAACTGTTTATAGAATGATATTTAGAATACTTTCAATAGTTCATTGTTTAAGTGTCTTTTAGGGTGTGTTTGTATTATTGTTACGGCCATGGTTTGAAGGAGTGGGATTGTTGTTTTATTAGTTGTCTTTAAAGGTCCCATGTTATGCTTTTTGGGGTTTTCCCTTTCCTGTAGTGTGTTATTTATGTGTGTGTGTAATAGGTCTGCAAAAGCTAAAATCCCAAAGCTCAGGCCAGAGGGAGAGTCTCTCCCATATCCCTCCCCCCTGCCTGAAACACCTCGATGGGATTCATTTCTTTACTTCCTGGTTCAGTTCCGTATCACACTGACCTCACGGTGGTACAGAACTGCATTCTAGCCAATAGCAGCGCGAGTCGCTCCGTACAGCCGACCTGAGCAGAGGAGCCATGGCGAGGAGACGCTTCGAACCAAACCTTCCTCTGTTTCCATACCTCAGGAAGAAGATGTGAAGAACAAGTGGCTTTTATTTTTACGACTGTTCCCCAGAGCAGAAACCCAAATGATGGATGTGTTCTCCACATTTCACTGAATTGAGGAGCTGTTGTGGGAGTTGAGCCATATACACACTGCTCGCCTCGGCAAAGCAGCAAGCTAACGCTATCAACGCTGCGCTACCGAGCTTTCAGGCAGTATGCACACTACCTTTACCTGAACTGTGCAGAAATACGGAGATGGTGTTTCATCAACACACTAACCTCTGAAGCCCAGACACAGCAACCTGTAAGAAACATTTAACAACCTATTAATGTGGCATACCCACTGAACGGGACGAAGCTCAGCTACCAGACCATAATTCCAACACCAAGCGTCTACATCAGCACGGGACGAAAACGAGCTAACGCTACATAGCACAGAGTGAGCTACAACGATTGTTTTACTTCATGCTCTCTGCACAAACCACATATCATATGAAGCCTGAGATTCCACAGATTCCATTGGTATACGTCTGATCACTGTACGACCAGAACTCACTGAACCAGCAGACAAGAAGGAGCAGGAAACCCGCTTCCCTTCACAGAGCCATAGCTATGAGCAGTCTTTCTGTCTGAGAGCAAAAGATGTGTTCAAGGTCACAAAAACGCTCTGAAGGTCAACGTCTCTGCTGAAGGTCAACGTCACTGCTGAAGGTCAACGTCTCTGCTGAAGGTCAACGTCTCTGTGTCGCTGTGAGATGATTGCTGATAATCCATCAGTATTTGTTTGTAATAAACTGGCACGGTGCAACGAGCGATGCCATGTTTTCAGTTTTCCAGGGGCGGGACATTTGACAAACCTCTAAGCGGTTGACCACAGCAGAGTCGCCAGCTAACCAATCAGAGCAGAGTGCACTTTTGCAAAGGTGGGGGCATGGGCTCTTCAGAGCGTTTTCAGACGGAGTGAAAAGTGGTACTTTATGCACAGGCAGTGTGAGGGAAATAAAGCGCTGTTTCAACATTGAAGCATGGAATCATGTCCTAGTGGAGCAGCGACACACATGGAGCTGAAGAGCAGCATCACAGGGACCTTTAACAGACCTGCATATTGCATAATTATTATTATTGTTGTTATTGTTGTTGTTGTTATTATTATTTTGTCTTTATTTATTATTATTACACAATTTCTTTTGTCTCTTATATAACCCACCCAAGTATTTAAAACCTGTTGTCATATGCACAACAACAACAACAACAACAACAACATATGCAGATTGTGTTTATTGTGATTTCTCTCCTCTGTCTTCCCCTTTGTACAGCATGACACTCCCTCTGTTGTGAGTTCCTCTGCACCAATGATAAATCCTCTCTCAGTTTGTGTGTGTGTGTGTGTGTGTGTGTGTGTGTGTGTGTGTGTGTGTGTGTGTGTGTGTGTGTGTGTGTGTGTGTGTGTGTTATAGGACAGTAAATCAGTGTGTGCAGTAAACAGGGTGCAGGCTGAGTTACTGCAGCAGTCTGCAGAGTAAACACCGGAGCGTCAGCTGACCGCGTCGATGTGTAAACGGCAGTTTGATCAGAGGGGGGGGGGGCCCGGAGCGACGGGTCGTCAATGAGCCGATCAATACCCACAATGCAAAGTGACAGCTGGGATCTGAGGAGGGACAGGACATCACTTCCTGCAGAGCCACGGGGAGCAGAGCGTCAGCCAGGGTCCATTACTGTCCCATCCTGTTTCCTGTCATCAGCTCTGCGGGCTGCAGGAAGTAAACACAAACACACCGCAAACCTTTACTATGAGATGCTCGCTTCCTTTCCTTGCTTACTCACCTACTTGCTTACTTGCTTTCTTTCCACTAGCTTATTTGCTTGTTTACCTGCTTTTGTACTTATTGTCTCACTTACTGTTACATGCTAGCTACTTCTTGCTTCCCTGATTACTCCCTTGCTTATTTACCTGCTTCCTTACTTGCTTGCGTAATACTTGGTTTCTTCTGTTGCTTACCTTTTTGGTTGATTATTTACTTGGGTACTTTCTTGGTCTGCTTACTTGTTTATTTACTGTTTGCCTCCTTGCTTCCTTGCATGCTTACTAGCTGCCGTGCTTGCTTACCTACCCTCCTTTTTACTTACCTGCTTTCTTTTCTATTTACTTGCACACTTCCTTGGTTGCTTTATTACTAGCTGACCTACTTGCTTTTTTGGTTGCTACCTTGGATACTTACCAGCTGTTGTTCTTGCTAGCTTGCTTACTTACCCTACTTGTGTCTTACCTGCTTGCTTAGTAAGGTATATTGCGTGCTTTCTTTTCTACTAACTTGGTAGCTTTTTCTTCCCCAGCTGACTCTTACTTGTCTACTTGATTATTCGGTTGCTTTCTTGCTTACTCACTAGCTTGTGTGCTAGATATTTTTGCTTGCTTTTTTTATGGTTGGATGCATCGTCTTTTAGTGTCCTAATTTATCCAAATGACTGAGGTGTTTGTCTTCTGATCGTCTCTCATTTTCAGGTTGTGCTCGGACACTAGCGAGGCTCTGGTTCTGCCTCTTCCCTTCCGCTTCCTCCTGCAGCAGATCCTGCAGGAGGAAGCGGACGGTGGCGTTGAGGCAGACTGAGAGTTTGTGCTGTGAGTAAAAAGCTGGGCAGCATGAATAAATGATGTGTTTGGTACACGGTGTACCGAGTGAAACAGCAGCAGGACGGACAGACTCCCCCCACCCCCACACCTCAAACTGGATGAATATCACTCCGGTCAGATCTTATGGAGGAGCAGAAGAAGAACTGCAGCTGTTTCAGAGAGTTAATCCGACATGTCTGATGTATACGAGAGACTGAAGGAACAAAAAACGTGAATTAAACACGAAGAACACGAAGGAGAAATCCATTAAAAACCCCCCAGTGGTTTCATCGAGGCCTCCGCCGCCGTGCATTATTTACACCGCTGACATGTGGAGAACAAAATGAGGAAATATAAATGCAACTTTTTCACAGTCTGAGAAATATCAGAGCTTTTCAGAGCATGCATTCACTCACTCTCAGGAAGTGAAATGCATTTCTGCACAGCGATGCTTTCACTTACCATGCAGCACTGTAATGCATTCAAACGGTGATGCGTTCAAGGTCACGCCAATACCTGTTACCTGATGTTGCACGTTGAAATTTAACATGGATTTTTCTTCATTTGCCCCCTGAAATAATGAGGTTCAAACAATAAAAATCACATTAAAATTTAAGTAAAAGCAACGTTCATAAAACATGAAATCAATCCTGTTTTAAAATCAGTGTTTTATCCCTTTAAGGTCTAACCCTGGAGAAGGTAGGCTTTAATGATGCCTGAATACTGTATATCGTGCCTGTTGAATAAACGGATAAAAAGAAATCAAATATAAATAACTTTAAGCCTTTCTGTCCTGACAATAAAGAGGTACATCTTAGAAGACCTCGCCTTCAGGGAATCCCCCCATGAAGAATGTTGCTGTGTGTGTGTGTGTGTGTGTGTGTGTGTGTGTGTGTGTGTGTGTGTGTGTGTGTGTGTGTGTGTGTGTGTGTGTGTGTGTGTGTGTGTGACAGAGAGCTATTTATAGAAAGCCCCTTTCTTTGAGGGGATTCTGGAGTCTATTTTTTGATGAAGGTCCTTCCAGTCTGCACCATTTAACATGTAGATGGGGGTGCAATGTGTGTGTGTGTGTGTGTGTGTGTGTGTGTGTGTGTGTGTGTGTGTGTGTGTGTGTGTGTGTGTGTGTGTGTGTGTGTGTGTGTCTGGGTGTGTGTGTAGGGGTGGGGGGGGTAGTGAGAGGATGCCGTTTAGCCGTCAGTGTGTGACAGTTTAAATGCAATTAAGCCGCAGCAGGATATCAGCTAACACTGCAGTCTACTCTGCAGGCTGACACTATATATTTTTTACCCCCCCCCCCCCCCTTTATTCCGTAATGGTACGACCCAAAAGACATATTAAAACACTTTCTGTTCAGAGAGGAATCGACCTTGTTCTGCCCTCCAGGCTGCAGAAAATCTGATCTATTTTAATGCTGGAAACCGTTTCACTGCAGACAAACAGCCTCAGTGTAACAGATGATGTCACCCAGCAGTCAGGCAGCAACACCAAGGCTCTTAAAGTCTATATTTTCATCTTAAATCTAGGGGTGTTAAATTACTTTTATGTGTTTTGTCCTTGTTTTTTGAAGGTAATTTATGGGCTATCAGACTGCCAGTAACCAAATAATGCTAATGATGGTAAGCACTTTAAAAACCATCTGGGTTTCTGTCCGTCACCGTGTTGGTTTGGGGCATCCCATCCTTGGTTTCTGTACTCGGAAAAATACAACTATACCAACAAAGATTCAGTTGCCATCTTGGTTTCAGGCCGTCATTCTCTCTGTAACCTTCCCAGTTGTTTTCTGCCCTTCTCCACCCTAGTTTCCGTCCACGGCCATCATGGGTCAGAAGTGACAGAAACAACCGAACATTGAACAAGAATGGTTGGTTGGATCAGGTCTTGAAGAGGTGTGTTTTGTCGTAAACCCTGAGTTAGATCCCTACGTGATGAAGGTATAATACATCTGGTCGTCTCTCAAAGGATCTTCTTAACTTGACCCCCTGACCTGGACTCGTGAGTGGCGGTAAATGGACGACTGAGAACAATAATGACTTGCTGATTCAGCATTTGAACGGCACTAATGGGCACTAACTGAGTCCAGTTTTCCATTTGCTGTCTCCTCAGACTCCTTCGGAGCAGACTTCTTTATGTAATGGATCTGCAGCTCACCGTCATGCATTTTGGATGAGGTTTTAAGACGGCAGGAGCATAGCGTGCTACCTGCTGGTTCTCACTGCAGACAGGAGTCCAGAAGACGGGAAAAAGAAACCTCTTCAATGTTCCCGTGTTGGACACAACAAAAACTACCATCTGTGCCTCTAAACATGGTGTCTACGGGAGGTAAAAAACAGAATGACTTCCCCTCTTCATCACTAAGATTCACACAACTCTTTTTAATGTTACACGTTTTCTGACATGTTATGTTTAAATATGCAAATCAGGCGTTAGTTATGCTACGTTTGGTGAATTTAGAAGAAATCTACTGACACACTAAATGAGTGAAATGAACGACTACATGTGGACGTTTTCTTACAATCTGAAAGAAAAAGCTAAATCTCAAAGTAGCCCATTAAATGACATCTTTCTGCGTGTATTTTCTTACTTTTAACACAACAGTCTGACATAAACAAGGTGTAAAAAAAGGGGAAAGTCATAGATCTGGTAGAAACATAAAGCCTCGTCACTTTAATATACATCATGTCATATTATACAAATCATTTTCAACATTGCAGTACGTTAAAGAGAAAGAAAAAAGGCCACATTAAACGTCGTCACAACGATCCAGAATGACTCTGTTGTACATATACAGTGTACGTACGATCCCAAGACATACTTTACATCAGGAAGGACTTTGTTTACTTCATACAGTGAAACACACGGGAAAATATCATCTGAGATTCAAACACTGACGACACAGGTTGAGGTTTTGCAGACAGAAAACCCCATGAGACAAACACACCTCAAATACATGAAGGTCTATGAAATAATTTGACTTCTTTTTTCAGTCTTTCTCTGTCCTCTTTTAAAACCCACCGTTTTTTTATCTGGAGCTTCAAAACTAAGATTAAAGCCAGTAAACAAAACCTGATTCTTCTCTTTACAGCGGAATAAGAAACAGCTTGAGTTGTTCAGATGTTCTGCGGAGGTGAGTCTGAATTAGGAACATTCATTCATTTACTCATCAGCAAAAGCTGTCAGTGTACATCAGGGGCGTCCAAACCTTTTCACTGAGGGCCACATACAGAACAACATACACAGGTCTGGGCCCCTCACTACAGGAGGCCTCATGAGTAAGTACAAAAATCAATCAAATGTAGGTAAATTATACTTGAAACATGAACATGCTTTAAGGAAACATCCCAGCTCTTCATAGGGTTTCATTTATTTACATTACAGCTCATTCCTTACAACAGAAAGCCTCAGAGGCTGACAATAAGGGGGTCGATGAGGGGTCTATTTCCTCTTATGTGAACACGTCTTTTTTATTTTGAACTCAGACTTTAACAAAACATTGTTAGAAAGTGTTTTCAACTTTAGTTGACTGAATTTATTTGAACATTGGACTCAGTGCATGAATACTCCTGTGTTATTGAATGCTTTTATATATTTAAGAAGGGTAATATAAGAAAGCACTAGTTTCAAGTGTTGGCCATATTCCGTTATACTTTTAGAATTTGCTGAGGGCCACATAAAAGTGGCCCCCGGGCCGTAGTGTGGACCACCGCTGGTGTAGTAGTTTCACTTTCATTCAAAGAAACTTTCGCTGAGTCGTAATTAACAATTCTACCATCGGACAGCACAAATAAAGATAAATGCACAAAAGTATAAAAATAAAATCACAGTTTTATTTTTCTCTTGCCTCCAAAGAAAATAGAGAGGAATGTCGGTTCAAAAAAACAAACTAAGGAAGCTCAAAAGGGACATAACTGCAAATATCTTTTTAGGCAAAAACACAACTTTTTGTTCCAATTTTCTGAAAATATATGAACTCAAAGTATGTATCTGGAGTTGTACAGATATTATTATTGCATGTCACTTGTTTGAAACTTTTCCCCACAATTTGGGGTAAGAAGTGTCTTGCCCAAGGACCCGACGGCATGCTGACTGCAGTGGGGATCGAACCTGTGCTCCCCTGATCAGCGCACTAACGCACTGAGCCACGGATATCCTAGAGACCTGATATTGTTATTTTAATCTTGAGTGCATGAGATAACACCAGGGTTTATCTTTGTACCATTTCTTTTATTTCCTTTCCTCTCCAACCAGCAACCAGGAAGACGAACTGTACATTCAATATATTCATTTACATTATTTCTACTCCACGGCCTCCCCACAGTGCTAATATAACTACTACCGGTCTTCCTCAGATGCATTTGATAGGGTAATCAACTGAATCAGGGTATGATTAAGGCACTAGTAACTCCATATATACACAGTTTGATCAACCAGACGAATCCCTGCATGCTGACGATACTCTACTATCCATGCATTATTGCTAATCATCAAACCCTCTGGTTTCTGTCTGTTTTTGAATATGCAGTTTAAAGTGTGAAGCTTCTCAGAGCATAGCATTTCAAATCCAAACTCTGCAGGGCTTTTTATTTTGTTTACGAACATTTTTGTTTTACAAGAAGTCGGTTTGTTGACCCTCATGAAACCAGTGAACTTCAAATGGGATGGATTTCCTGTTTGTGTAAGACTGGTTTCTCCACTTGCAACACAGGTAGGTTTACTGTCGTAGACATTAATTAAAGTTGGGCTTTACAGATCCATCCCTTCATCCCAACACCATTACACCCCAGCACTGGCACCCAGTCCAGTGCAACGTTTAACATCACATGAAACACCAACCAGACACAGATAAAGCACACACCTGCATGTGAAGTCGTCTGAAACACCTGGAGATCCATCGGAATAAACAATTATCAAAATAGATCACAATTGAACAGATTGTCCAAAATAAAAACAACTGGAAATAAAATTTAAAAACTGAAGAAGGAAATCAATCAGAAATTCATTTTGCTTTCACACCGACGTTCCCAACCCTTCACACTATTGCTTCTGATCGTTGCATGAGAAAAAGATGGATGGGGACGAGTCTGAGCTGGAGCTGGTGATGAAGATGACCTCTGAGAGCAATGGTTGTCACATGGTGAGGATGAACCGACACGACTGACTTTAAGTCTTTAGTCATGAGGACATAACGTACAGTTTGCAGAATACATTAATCATTTCACTAATGCAGAGTCACAGCTCATCAGCCCCCCCACCCTCCCGGCAAAGCAGAAAACACAACAACTCAAAACTGCAGAGCTGATGCTCGGGGACTGATGGAAGATTTTGCTGTGATTTTTATGGAAAAAATATTTTTGTTCCCAAAAGTTCGATATTGTTTGAGAAGCGATACGTCAAGGGCATGCTAGCCTAGCTTAGCTTAGCACAAAGACTGAAAGTAAAGGGAAACGGTTAGCATTTATTGGGCTAGTAAATAAAAACAAGGAAGAAAAACTCCTGATCTGTTCCAACGAGGTTTGTCTGTGTTTGTATCTGTTGTTTGTATCTGTTGTTTGTATCTGTTGTTTGTATCTGTTATCTGTTGTTTGTATCTGTTTGTTTTGACTTGTATTCATGAAGCTGTTCATCGTAGCTTCACCACCTGTAGCTTCATTAGCTCGGTTCAGTTAGTTCTTTTCTCTGCAGGATTAGTGAAAAACTACAAGTCCAATTCTTATACAATTTGGTGGAAGTCTGGAAGCCAGAGTCAGCTTCAGAGTTTCTTCTGGTTGTTTGTTGTTGTTGTTGTTGTTGTTGTTGTTGTTGTTTAAGGCTGGCCGTTTCCCCTTTCGTCCTGTCTTTTCTTAAGCTAGCTATCAGCATCTTCCATCATAGCATAAAGTCAGTTTATCTTCAATCTTTACACGATTTATCTCCTTAAGACGGGTTTACCCACTTCATTTTATCAATGGTAAGAAAATGGCTGCCCTTAAATGAGAAACACCATCAGTCCCACTCGCTGGTGCAAACACTTAACAAAGCACACCATGTGCGAAGTAAACGGTCTGCAGCTACAGGTATCGTGGTTTCATAAGCTTCACCTCGAGCATTATTTGGGATTCTCTACGCCCTGTACAGAGTGATGTGTGATATCACAGGGCAGTTTTTAGAGGGCTTGAGTTGCACAGGTAGAGAAGCATTCAGATCACAGCGGGACACGATCAGGGTTTGCTTCTGTCGGTGATGAGCGGACACTGAGGTAGATGTTATCAATAATAACAGATTTACAGCATTGTGATCAAAAACCCATCAGACACATTCAAAGGAAATCAAAGGTCTTATCCTCCCGTACAAACATCCTTCTCTAAGGGGCGGTGTTAACCTTTTTCTAAAGTGTTTCAGGCAGGCAGACGTTTTCATCAGAGCTGCCAAGGCAAACATTAAAATAAATGAAATTAAAATTAGAAAAAATGTTAAAAATCTACAAAATAATTAAACTATTCCTTTCCTTATAAAACATATACAGTATGATCAATTAAAAAATATAGATTTAGTGCCTAACTCCACCAGCCAACATGAATGATTGAACACATCGATGACGTTGTTCCCGTGTTTCTGTCTTCTGGTCACATGCTCTACTCTCCCAGCATGCTCCTGGTTTGGATATGAGATGTGACAGGACCTACGGACGAGAACATCTCCCCAAAATACATGTTTTTTCACGAACATACGAAGGACTCCGTTAGCCAGCAGACATGTTGTAAATACGAAGATTCAAGTAGCGTGTGTCGTACCTCAGAGTCCCGCGGCCTCTCAGCCTTGTACGAGTCTCTGTCCCCTTCACCGGAGGAAGGAGGAAGAAGAGGAGGAGGGAGGACGGGAGGTGGAATCTGGGGTTTGACGAGGTGGAGGGTTTCTTCAACTGGAAAACAGAAGCAGTGAAACAAGACTATAACATCCAAGCATGCAGTTCCTCTAACGGCCACTCGAGGCGCCCCAGCGTCACGGTCCGTCTCTACAACTTTTTAACCCTAATTATTTATTTTTTTAAAACGAGACATTTTTCTAATAAGTCATAATCATAATGTCCCTTGTCTCCATCTCACACACACACACACACACACACACACACACACACACACACACACACACACACACACACACACACACACACACACACTCACACTCCAGGCCATCATCCATCAGCAGTCACATGCTGAAGAAGCAGAGCCAAGGACAGGACGAACCATCACTTCCTGTGTGTTCTGTTTTCTTCGAGAACACTGAAATATTTGACTGATCCCGGAGGGAACAGAGGACCAACACAAAGAGCCTGGACACCCTCTTCAAATGTTAGCAGGCCGTTTAAATGTAGAAGTGGCACCAAAGATGTTCTTTAACTGATTATAAGCATTGTCGGTTAATTAATGACTTCCTGTTTGTTAAGTGGGAGTTTTATAGAGCATGTACATTTTAAAACTAGATCTCTTCAACGCTGACAAACATATTTTGCATGTTGGGTTTCAAAAAAACATCATACTTTTACTACTGTACAAGATCTGAGTACTTCTACTTTCACTCGAGTTTTGTAACCAGTTTACTGATGATTGGTCCCCTATGACATCACTACATTTAGACTCAGTGTAAGGCTCTACTGACGGCTCTGGGGGCCTCTGAGATTGATCCTCTTGGGGCCACAGCAGGTTGTAATCCTGACCCAGTTCATGCTCAGGTGGCAGATATGGACACCGGTGGGAAGCTTTGATAAAAAGTCTCCTGCAGGAAGTGATAAATGCAGCCGGACAGCCGAGCAGACGGGTGCTCGAATAATCCAGAGGTTCACAGCTGGCCTCTTTCAGCCTGGCTGCACAGCGTCCATGCAATACATATTATAGGACATAATCGATATCTGAGTGAGGTTATGTGACCGGGTGAGGATACGGCTATAAATCTGTATTTATGTACATTTGATTTTACTGCTGCCTAATATTTTATAATATTTCTGTGTATTTATTTAATTTTGTAAACGCATAAAAAACAAGTATTTATTTTCTTCCTTATTTATTTTTTATAAAGCAGCGTTTATTTATTATTAAACTTACAATTAATAAATATGTATATTTTTAAGTCAATCATAAAAATGAGGAATATTAAACCATATACAAAATAAATATCCGTCCAATAAGAATAAATAAATCATCCACATTGTAGGGTTCATTTTTGGGGGATTTTAAAAATAATTTTCCAGCAGCTGAATATAATTTGAGCCTGCGTAAAAAACAACAACAACATTCTTTACATTGCTGTTGTTGTTGTGGTCCTGTCACCGTGGCGACCAGCAGCTGTGTGTTTTAGTGTGTCAGCTTCAAGGTCTGCAGCCGCCATGCATCAAGTGTAAGTGACACAGGGTTCCTTAAATACCGGCGACCTCTGACCTGCAGCCACAAACCTGTCATACCACTGCTGCACATAAATAATAACGACAAATAAAATAACAAATAAAATAAAATAAGATGATTCATAAAATAAATAACAAATACAAACAAAACAATTAATTGAATAACTACGTTTTTCTACATAAATATTAATGATATAAATATATATAAGTGTGTCCACCAGCTGGATATTTTGTAGTTGTACAACACTTTTAAATACTCCCATCTAAATTTAGGTTTTGTTTATTTTATATTTTTTATCTGTATATTTTGTAGTCAGTCATTTTTTCTTTTTTAATGTATTTTTATAAATGCAATAAAACAACTTGAGTTGGGTCACCAGATAATTACAGATTAATAAATTTAAATAAAATTAATAAATCAATAATTTAATTCAATAAGTCTGAAATTGACATACCACATATTTTAAATAAAATAAAAATAAATACAAATATAAAAAAGAACTGAAAAGTTTAAGTAAAACAATGTGCATCTTGTTCCACAATATAACAACAATTAATATATTCAAATATCTATATTACAGTATATGCATTAGTGTAATAAACCCTATTGGCACTGCAGGTGTTTTAAGCGCTCTGTCTCTGTATGTGATCCAGCTGCAGGGAGCTGCTGCCCTCTGCCGGATCACATCTGTACTGACAACACCCTGCACACCTGTCCGCAGGGAAATCCTGAAACCCTCACAGTAAAAATACTCTTCAACAGTATTCATCATCTGACATGCAGACGTTTATCCAGACCTCTGCCTCGAGCTCCTGATAAAGCGCTTCATAAATATAATGTATTAGTAGTAGTATTGTTATTAGTATGGTTCTTCGAGCTTATCTATCTATTTCTAAATACTACATAAAAGTATTTCAAAACCACTTCCAAGAAAGTCAAAATGTCTGAAAGGGAAACTTTGTCAAAGACAGAACTCAAACATCTTTAACACTTTGAATATTAAAAAAGAAATCTTTTCCACAAAGAGGTGTTTTATTATTCTATATTTTGTTTAAATGTTGTTTTTATTATTGGTTTATTTATTCTATATTTGAATTTAAACTATGTTATTGATAATGGGTTAGATCCTGTAGGTACATTTGTATTCCACCACGCTCCACCTCCAGTCCTGTAGATGGCAGTAATACACTTTGCTGCCAACCAACAGAAGAAACCCTCTTAATTTTAGCAGGGTGCATTCTGGGAGATCTGATACTCAGGTGTTCAAATGCATCCTGTCTGCCTTGGAGGTGACTTCCTGTAAGTAAAGTCACTGAAACATAGCATTGTGTTGCATTTAGAAAGCTGGCAGGTTGGTAACCAGTAGCTGGATTACATCATGAGCTCTGATTGACAGCGTCATGTTTAATACTTCATAGGAATCTTGCTTTGGTTTATGTTTGCATTCCACAGTCTGGTTTATGTGAAGGCCTGTGTCTCTGCAGTCTTACAAAAGGAGCTTCAGAAAAAGTCAGTCTTTGTGTTTTTAATCGAGGACTTTTGAATGTTAGCATGTCGGTTAGCACTGCTTAGGATTACTCATGCTAAGGCAGCACAACTGTTGTGAACACCTCTCCTTTAAATGTATGGAGGGATTTATTCCTACGTAATACTGCAGCTCTTGAACGCAGCATAGTGGAACTATGGAACCTCGGCTCAGCAACTTCTAACAGCTAATCAGAGGTGTAAGTAACTAAGAACATTTACTCAAGTCCTTAAGTACAAATGTGAGGTACTTCTACTCTACACTACATGTATTTATCACCTTTAGTTGCTAGGCAGATTAGGATTAATGATGGTAAATATAATCAGCCCTTAAATCAGACTGTAGTTCCCCTGCAGTAAATCCAGCAGCTACCCTGCAGTATACAAAGCATTCAAACTAGCTGCACCTTTACCAGCTCTGAGAACACTTTAATGATCAATCATTATAAAACATATCAGAGATATTATTCTGAAATGGACCAATCAGACAATGACTACTTTTACTGTCGCTACTTTAAGTACATTTAGAGGAGAGTACTTTCTACTTTCACTGGAGGAACATTTAGAATACTTTCACTGTGACAGAGTATTCCTACACTCTGGTACTTCTACTTTACTCAAGAACAAGATCTGAGTACTTCTACTTTACTCAAGTACAAGACCTGAGTACTTCTACTTTACTCAAGTACAAGACCTGAGTACTTCTACTTTACTCAAGTACAAGACCTGAGTACTTCTACTTTACTCAAGTACAAGATCTGAGTACTTCTACTTTACTCAAGTACAAGATCTGAGTACTTCTACTTTACTAAAGTACAAGATCTGAGTACTTCTACTTTACTCAAGTACAAGACCTGAGTACTTCTACTTTACTCAAGTATAAGATCTGAGTACTTCTACTTTACTCAAGTATAAGATCTGAGTACTTCTACTGTGATGTATCTATCAATAGATGTTAAACCTGACTAAATGAACTTCCACCTCGGTCAACGTTAAGTCTCAAAAACCTTTTCTATTACCACAAGTCTTAACGTCTAAACTTCATTGTAGAAACCATAACTCTTCCAGGAGTTTGGCGTTACATTTGTGTGAACCATCATTTACTCACCTCTCTTTGTGACGAGACGTCCTGTCGTTGGTCGTCCATCGTCTGTCCGTCCGTCCATCAGATAATAATCCAACATCTCCAGGAAACTGGTTTTAAATCCCTCACTTTCTTCCCAGAAAAGTCTCCTTCTTCTTCCATAAGCTTTTGAGTCCAGAATATGAAGTCAGGTGCTTTAATGAGAGGGGTTTTTAAGGAAGCCTCAAACACAGCAGGGGACCGGTTGATGAAGTATTGAGTTTTGAAAACCCTTGGGTCATGTGACTGGAAGATCATCATCTAATTGGACGTTTATTTAGACTGGATTTGCTTAAGACGCCTAAAATTGGGGCAAGTTTTAAATATCAATAGATTTAAAACACAAAATAATTGGTGTTTGGTAAGGAATGGTGTTTCCTGAAGGTAAATTCATTTTTGATTTCAAATAAAATAACCAATGAGAAAAATTCCCATTGTGGCACCTTTTACCTTCCATACATCGCATTTTCTACAATCTTTTTTTCCAGATTGATTTAGTTTTTGTTAATTAAATGTTTGCTTTGCCATACAAACAATGAAGAGAATGTCTCATTGACTCAAAAGTGTCCAGCTTAAGACATTAAATGAGTATCTTGGGGTTCATATTGGGCAAATCCATCCCAAAATCAGCATCAGTCGAGCTCTAAAACATCTCAAACTATTGAATGTGACAATTTCCTTTCTTGTTCATTATATCCTGTCTCTTTAAATATAAAAATATAAGCTCAGTAATGTCTTTGGGGACTTGTAAAGGACATGTCTGGTTATTTGATTGTCATCTGTAACCCTAACATCTCATAATTGGAGCATCACGTGTTTCGATGAAGTTATTACTATTATTTAATGTTTGTTTTCTGGTGAAAGTTGAACTGAGGCTCTGGACTCAGACAACATGGAGGCTTTCTGCGCAACATGGTGGTTTTTTCGTGGCCTCGTCCTTCACTCCTGTGTCAGAGAATACAGAAAAGTCTGGAAGGTTGCTATAGAAACTGCTTCGGTTGAATCCGTGGAGGCGCAGTGCTGTGTTTCCTCCACACGGTGGCGCTGTTGGTTTGGATGTTTTTTAAATGC
Source organism: Eleginops maclovinus (assembly GCF_036324505.1). NCBI lineage: Eukaryota > Metazoa > Chordata > Actinopteri > Perciformes > Eleginopidae > Eleginops > Eleginops maclovinus. The sequence continues at coordinate 16,896,690 of NC_086365.1, forward strand.
TTGAAGAAAACAGTGCTTTTTTTTGGTGTATTTTAGATTAAATTGGTCCTGTTTTGTGTCCCTCGTCCTTCAAATATTAAAAAAAGCAAATGTAAACTTTAAACCTGCATTAATTTGGTAATAAATTACTCATTTACTAAGATAAACATTAAAAATAACATTAGTAAAGTGCTACAGCTGGCTGTCCACTCAGGCCGTGCGTGAGGGAAGACAGTATTTGGAGAAATGTGGATTATAATCAGAGGTGGAACTATGTACATTTATAAGGTACTTCAATGTTCTGCTTCTGTGTACTTCTACTCTTTACTGATCAATCATTATAAAACATATCAGAGATATTATTCTGAAATGGACCAATCAGACAATGACTACTTTTACTGTCGCTACTTTAAGTACATTTAGAGGAGAGTACTTTCTACTTTCACTGGAGGAACATTTAGAATACTTTCACTGTGACAGAGTATTCCTACACTCTGGTACTTCTACTTTTACTCAAGTACAAGACCTGAGTACTTCTACTTTACTCAAGTACAAGATCTGAGTACTTCTACTTTACTCAAGTACAAGACCTGAGTACTTCTACTTTACTCAAGTACAAGACCTGAGTACTTCTACTTTACTCAAGTACAAGATCTGAGTACTTCTACTTTACTCAAGTACAAGACCTGAGTACTTCTACTTTATTCAAGTACAAGATCTGAGTACTTCTACTTTTACTGAGTACCAGAGCTGAGTACTCCTCCCTCCTCTGATTATAATCCACCCTAAAGGAACAGTTTCTGGATAACTGGATCATGACTGAATGGTTCCATGTCTTGGTGGGAACTCTCCCACAGCGGGTACTGGTTAATGGGTTATAACCGGTTCTTAATGATCCCTTCCTCCTCTCAGGCGTAATGGAAGAACAGTTGTTGGATAAATGAGGAGTCCAATCCCTCCTAAATGAATCCATGTCTTGGAGCAGAAACTCGGATCCTGTTTCTTCTCTTCAGTCTCCATTGAAACCCGAGCTGGTCCTCCTCAGACGTCGGTCAGCTTCCCGCGGTAGACTTTGCTCGGGCTGCAGTTGGTGTGCTTCAAAGACTCCTCGTCCTCCTCGCCGCTCTCCAGGAAGTCGGCCTTGCAGAGGGAGGGCTTGCTGTCGCCGTGCGGCTCGTACTGCTGCCCGCAGGTCACGTGTTTGTACTGGAACGTCTCCTCGTGGTCCGTCTCGCGGTGGTAGAAGTAGTTGAAGTTGGACACGATTACGGGGACGGGCAGCGCGATGGTCAGGACCCCGGCGATGGCGCACAGCGACCCCACGATCTTCCCACCAATGGTCACCGGACACATGTCCCCGTAGCCCACCGTCGTCATGGACACCACGGCCCACCAGAAGGCGTCCGGGATGCTGGAGAAGCCGGAGTGGGGGTCGTCCGTTTCTGCGAAGTACACGGCGCTGGAGAACAGGATGACTCCGATGAAGAGGAAGAAGATGAGCAGACCCAGCTCCCGCATGCTGGCCTGTGGAGAGAGACACACCTTCAGATCAGAAAGCCCGACCAGAGAGCCTTCACTGTCCTCGTACACAGATATGAAACCAGACAAACAATAACAACACGTCAGGAGGAAGAAGGTCAACAATCATCGGGGTAAACAAAGTGAAGAGCACTAAAAAAGTTCTACAGCGCAGATCCTGCCTCTCTGAGATCTGCTCTGCTTTTACAGCCGTGCTCTCTCTTCAGGGTCACACTGACATGCTCCTCCTGTTGTTGTTGTTGTTGTTGTTGCTCAATAAGCACTGAGGGTGTTCTCTTAACCAACAACCAAGAAGTTTCATAATGACTCCTTTTAGTCTTTCAGTTTTGCCTTCAGCTGCTAAGATCTCTGAGACACTTTGTTTAGGTTACTGGTGTTTAGTTGGGAAAGTGCATCCTCCACTAAAACCAGTGTCTTCCTCTGGCTGAGTATGTTAAGCTTCACTTCTCAAATATCCATCCATCTCTGTTCCTGTTCCTCTCCCTATCACTGAACTCTACTGTCTCTAATTAACAAAATCATGATGTGCTACTACTGCCCCCTGCTGGCCTGGAGGAGTATTTAATTACTAGGCCAGACACTCAACAAGTGGCGATCTCTCCCGGCACACTGGTTTAAAATCCCTGCTCTAATGACCCTCATCATGTGTGATTGTTGTTCTACTTCACCTGCAGGGTTTTCCCAAGGATCTGGAGCCCCTTGGAGTGTCGCGACAGCTTGAAGATCCGGAACACCCTCACCAGGCGGATCACCCGCAGGATGGCCAGCGACATGGCCTGCTGCCCGTTGCCCTGGTGCTCGGCCAGCTCCAGCCCCAGCGTGATGAAGTAGGGCATGATGGCCACGATGTCGATGGTGTTCATGATGTTCCTGAAGAAGGCGGCTTTGCTCGGGCTCGCCAGGAAGCGCACCAGCAGCTCGAAGGAGAACCAGATGATGCACAGCGTCTCCACGATGAAGAACGGGTCGGTGAAGGGGTTCGGCTTCTTGAGCCGCGTCGAGGTGCCGTTGATCTGCTCGGACAGCTGCAGCTGCGAGTCCTCCCGAAACTCCGGCAGCGTTTCCAGGCAGAAGATCACGATGGAGATGAGGATGACGAGCACGGAGACGATGGCGATTCCACGCGCCGGCCCCGAGCTCTCCGGGTACTCGAACAGGAGCCACACCTGGAGAATCATAAATTCACTCAAAACATTAAAAGAAAGTACCTGTTCAGCCATGTATTTAAATTTAGGGATCGTTTCAGTTCGTCTAACTTTGTATTTAATGAAAGTTAGATTAAATCTGCATATTTTCTATATTTGTTAATGGCTTTCACACTTCTATTGTATTTTAAGCCTAATTTTCAATAATACGGCCAAGTAAGACAAAGGTTTTGAATATAAAATAGTTCTTGGTCAGTCAGTCACTTATTGACGGTCCCTAAAGGAACCCCATTTTATGAACGGGAACGCACATTTAATTCATTTTTTAGGGCATTTTGAGAAACTTTGTGGTAGTTTTGACCTAATAAATGTTTTTATGCACCAACAGCATCTTGTTTGTGTTGACTATATTTAGCACATCTGTACACAAGCTGCTTCTCATAGTCTTCCACAACAACACTGCACATGTTTTATTTTAGTGAATCCAATACATGTAGATAATGTCTCTGTCTTAAAGTTTTTTGGTTGTTTTTTCTTACTTTTAATCTTCTTGAAGGCCAGTGCGTCCGTGTTAATCTGCCTGGCAACAGACCTGATATGTGTTATTATTGTGACTGGTTCCAGCACCGTTTACCTTCCTCTCATATCTAAAGCATGGAGACTAAATATCAACCTGAACACCAGCAGGAGATAGTAGACTCTTTGGGTTATTTTTCTGACACTTTGAAGGACTGTAAATCAGAAATGGAGTTTTAGTTAGTTTAGACACAAACCTGCCGCTGGAAGTCGCTCTCCGGCAGGGGGCGCTCCTCCTCCTTAATGAACCCCTCGTCCTCCTTGAAGTTCTCCACCACCTCCTCTCCCAACTCATAGAACTTGATCTCCTCCATGAAGATGTCCACGGGTACGTTCACCGGCCTCCGCAGCCGCCCCCCGGACTGGTAGTAGTACAGGATGGCGTCAAAGCTGGGTCTGTTCCGGTCGAAGAAGTACTCGTTGCGCAGCGGGTCGAAGAAACGCATCCTCTTCTTCGGGTTCCCGAGGAGCGTCTCCGGAAACCGCGCCAGCGTCTGGAGCTGCGTCTCGAAGCGCAGCCCGGAGATGTTGATGAGCACGCGCTCGCAGCAGCAGTCCTGGTTCCTGGTGCTCTGCTGCGGGTCCAGAGCGACCGTCTCATCCAGGTTCTCCCCGGGCACCACGGTCATGGTTCCCCGGTGGCTCAGTGCGCCTCAACGCGCCGCCGCTCCTCCAACGCTCCTCTGCCGCTCCTCCTGTGCGTAATTTGGCCCCTGCGCGTCTTTTTCTTCTTCTTCTTAGTCTTTTTTCTCTTCTTCGTTTCTCTGTGTCACGTCTGCAGGTGAGCTGGCTCTTCTGGCATTGTGTTGCCCTCCCCCCCCCAATGCGCTCCTCACCTTTCCGCGTCCTCTCTCTGCCGCGGCTGTCTGGATTGTCACATTCAGCGCATCCTTAAGCAGGCAGAGCCCTCCCCGCGCTGACGTGTGTGTGCACTCACACTGAGGGGGGGAGACACACACACACACACACACACACACACACACACACACACACACACACACACACACACACACACACGCTCGTTATGAATCCAGTCCAGATATTCAGCAACAAGCGTGCCTCCTGTTTCAAGTTGTTTCTTTGGGTTACTGCTCGTTTATTTTGAATTGCTGTTTATTGATATTTTTGATGCCTATTTAAATTACACTATCCTACATTTACATAATTAAGATCCAGCCTTGAATTCGGCTTACATTTAAAGCTTATTATTTGCATTTCTGATAAACGTCAGCAGGCTTTATTGGGTTCTGATTTCCGGTAAAAGACTGTTTATTATTATATATTTAGTCTAAGGAGCCGAATTCTGCGTTATGTTTGGATCAGTTTGGGTGTTTATGACCCTGCTTTACATGTTCTGTCTAATATGTGCCTCTCTGAGAAACCTCTTCTTTGGGTTTCTACTGATTGCTCTTAACCTTCCTGTGTGAAAACAGAATATTTATGATGATTTGAAGTAGTAAACCGGTCACATGTTTACCCAAACACAACAGGAGACACATTAAAACCTGTAAACGCGAGGAAACGTGGACGCGCAGAGCTGGTGCGTAATGAACCTGTTGTCTCCAGCGCGCGCCGGCTCAAGGTTATGCGCGTGGGTTCAGGTTTAAAGTGAAACGCGGTGTGATGTTTCCAAACACCGGCATGCAGTCCGGAATGGAGGCGTGAAAAAAACCCGTGAGATATCATGCAAACAAACACGCGCTCTTCATGCAGGGAACGGTCGTCTTTCATTCATGCTTTGACCTGAACGGGTACCTGTTGTCCTCCTGCAGCCAGACCTCCTCCGCGAGGCTCTGCAGTGACGCGTCCCTGCTGCTGCGTGCAGGATCAACACAAACACAGCTTCATGCTTCACTGTGAGGAGGCTCATCTCTCCCATTCATAGAAAACAGGAGGTAATCTCGGGGTGTCATTTAGGGACCGTCGTTAAATGACTGTAAACATGTGACTGAAAACCTCTGTGCCTACCCACCCATAGAGATCTGTATTTAAGAGAATACAGTAAATGTGTTCATGGAGCAGAGCTGCTTGGAATACTAACGTGTCAGGAAGGGATTTTACTCAAGAGTATAGGCAAGTTATTTCCATAGCTTCCCTATCATGTGAACCAGTGACTCTGACTCAAACCAGTATTGCACAGTGTTTTCTATTTGAATTCAACTCCATTGATATTCCAGTGCAGAGCTGTCCGACTTGCAATGATGCATTGATTTAAAAACAAGTGTCCGATTGCAAAGAGGCTGTTGGAAAAACCAGACTTTTCCCTAAAGATATTCCTAGTCATGTCTCTGAGAGGAAGGTAGACGCTGATGTGAAATAATAACAAACCATCTTTAGAGAAGTGCATAAAGACCTATTAATCAGTGTTTGAAGGTAACCGGAATGTAAAGACCAGTTCTCCAGTCCGAGTCATCATGTTATCTGAGTGGAAACACTCTTTTTAATTTAGCTGTTGGTTTGGTTCTTATCAATCCATATGGTCGGGGTGTCTCTGCACATCTTTACACTGGGAATAGTGGGGGCACACGGACAGGGTCCTCCAGACTGGTAAAAACGACCACAAATTGTCTCAGAATTCCCCCCAAAACAATATAAATGTACCTGCTCCTTAGGGACCGTAATAAATGAACATTAAGTGAACAAAATCCCATTTTAGTTTAAATACATTTGGCTATTTTGTCTGTAATGGTGGAAATTAAGCTCAACAAATAAGTGTGTTTTATGAAGTGGGACAGCAATTCAGAAAAAGCCAATTTAATCCCATTTGAGTTAAATCCAAAGTATTACATTTAGAGTTTAATCTAAACAGAATCTTAAAAGAGTACCGCTAATGGTCTCCAAATTACAAGCATGTCGCAGCAGAAACCAGAGATTTATTCCCTGGTTTTTTAAAGTCTCCGAGAGGAAGGTAAACAGAGCTGCAACAAGTCAGCAAGGCCACGAAGAAACCGAATGGAAAGAAGGGAGAGTTTCTGGGCTGCAGCTCAAAGCAGTGACGTGCTCTCCCAAAATAACTGGATTTCTCTCCGGGCTGCAGGAAAAGTTCCTTTTCCCATGGAATAACCCGAGGGAGCAACAGGGGGCGGGGGGGCAACGCAGGAATGACATGAAGAGGAAAACACAGATTTGCATCTCTAAGCAAGAAGAGTGTGAAAGTCATGCAGATTTAATCCAACATGAAGGAAATCCAGAGCAATACAACCACATGTGTAACAGTAGAGCAACAGCCGGTGCTGTTTGTGGTGCTTTGTACATTCAAACTGTGTCGAAAGGCTTTAGAAACAGTAAAAAGGGTACCTGCCCTTTATAGGGATTTCCATTAGGGACCGTCAATAAATGCTGTTTCAGTGATGGAGACCACTTAGAGTTTCAAAACACTTTGCTAAGTCATTCAGAAAATAGAAAACCTGGAAATGGTAATAACAAAAAACACTTTCAATAATCCAGAAGAAAGTGCAACGCTGCATTGATGTGGGGTCACTGGGTCACATGATCCAGATGCTATCAAAAAAAGACCCCAAAATTGTCTCAAAATCCTTTTCCTCATGTCTTTCCTACATACACATGTGATTTTATTCCCCCTGAAGGGAATCCAAAGTAGTACAAACAATGCCTGACCGTAGACACACATCCAATGCTGTGTTTGAATGCAGACATCATGTTAAAAGTACCACGAAAGGACCCAAAAAGCCCGTACAAAATGTACTGCCCGTTCATTTAACTAGGGTTTTACTGAGGGACCATCAATAACTGCTGTTTGGGTTATTGGCTAATGGTCACAACCCAAAAAAAACAGTGACATCACAAAGTGACAACTCAACGAATGTCTCTGATTGAAACCCTCTGACTCATGCTGGAGCCTCGACTACCTCTCTTCCTGGACTCTGTTAGTTCATATACACACACACACACACACACGCGCGCACACACAGTTTAAATGTCACTGCAGGTCTCTGGAGGATCCTCTGGTCCAGGTTTCTGTTTCCTTCACAGTAACGTCGGCTTCTGCTGAGTCTGATTGCAGAAAATCCGCTCAAAGGGCAGCGCAGGATTCCCAGCCTCTGAGCGGCAGTGGATGCTTTTCCTGCAAAACCTTCATTCAGAAAGTGCTAAAATTACCACTCGAGCGGACAGTAAAATCTGTGTTGACATGTTGTTCTGGACATGTTGGAGCTGCAGGACTTCAGACATTTTCCAGAACTGTAAGCAACATCAATTATGCTGACAGCAGAAATCTGTAGATGGTGGGAAACCCGTCCAGTGAGAGGATGATGGAGTGAACGGGGAATATATATATCCAACCTAAAACTTGCATGTTTGTTTTTTTTCTTGCACACACTTCTTTTTCTCCCAAATGTATGACTTTATATCCCAAAGGACATTCATACAGAGGAGGATTAGGGCCACAAATCTCACCAAACGTGATTTCTCTGAACATTTCAACTTCTTTTCAGAATTCCAGAGGAAGTGTCTTGTATTACAAAGGATTACATCTCAGAGAAAAACTCTAATTTGAGTGATCCGTCAAAAAGTTAAATCTCCTCTGCAGTTCACATCCCATAAATTGAAGGACCACCAAAACCTGGAATTTTCTCTGAAATTGTGAAATTAAAATGTGCAGGAATGAAAGCGACTTTTCTCTGTTCCTCACGACCCGTCCTCGCTCAGCAGCGGGTGAGTCAGCAGCTGTAATTTCCCTCAACCAGTTTTATTTAATTACCCCCAGGCTCCCTGCAGAGCTGATCCCGGACCAGCAGCGAGATAAATTAAAATCAGAAACTGAAGTAAAGTCACCGTGAGATTCCCCCGACACGAGCAGATCACGAGGACGCGTCGTGTGTGCGCGTCACACTCGAGGTAATCACGGCCTAATTTCACACCACGCTTATAATCTGAGTGCATGTCTGTGTTCTGCATGTCAATGTGTTCTGTACGGAGCAGTTCGACAAAGTGCCCTAATGGAGAAAAACAACTAAAGACATAAAGTGAGCCAAAAAGGATTCAAATTGCTGACATTTAAGCAACGAGAAAGGATGCAACACTCCCAAAGAGAGAATAACCCGACCACAAAACACTCACCATAACTGATCAAATGTCCCAACCTGTCAGTAAAACCACTGAGAAAGACACATCACATGACAACACACACACACACCACACACACACACACACCACACACACACACACCACACACACACACACCACACACACACACACACACACACACACACACACACACACACACACACACACACACACACACACACACACACACACACATGGTGCAGGAACAGAATGTCGATGTGACTTTATGACAGTTAATCAGTAACTTCACTTCCAGCTTCATTAACGTGTTTTATTATAAAGTGAAATAGCGTTTGTGTTTCTGATGATGGATCTTGTTTAATGTCATAAACGAATCTGTTCCACGGCTCGCTGCAGGTGGAGACTCAGGTGGAGACTCAGGTGGAGACTCAGGTGGAGACTCAGGTGGAGACTCAGGTGGAGACTCAGGTGAAGATTCAGGTGGAGACTCAGGTGGAGACTCAGGTGGAGACTCAGGTGGAGACTCAGGTGGAGACTCAGGTGGAGACTCAGGTGGAGACGTATTGGATCACCTTATAGAAAGTACATATTATATGCGTTTAAAAATAATGATTTGTTCAAATCAGGGATGGAAAATATCCTCAAAAACATTACCCTAAATAAGATACTGAATAACCAAAAAGAGTGAAAAATGTTCACACACACACACACACACACACACACACACACACACACACACACACACACACACACACACACACGTTGGAGCCACTTCAATAACTCTTATCCACAGCAGCGGGTGTTAATGTGTGTGTTGGGGGGGGGGGGGGGGGGGAGTCCTGAAAAGCTGCTATCTGATTTTAGATGTGACGTAACGGGACGGAGATATAGGAATAGATCCATCCATCAGTGTGTGTGTGTGTGTGTGTGTGTGTGTGTGTGTGTGTGTGTGTGTGTGTGTGTGTGTGTGTGTGTGTGTGTGTGTGTGTGTGTGTGTGTGTGTGTGTCTCTGCTTGTTTGTTGTTACGCCTCGTCCACGGATCACTGAGCTCTGAATTAGAGGAGAGATCCAGATCACCAGGAGAGCAGAAGAGAGTCAAACTACCAAAAAGAGATGCAAGCCAACAACAGAGGGAAGCGAAAGGCCAAGAAGAGACATAAAACCAAGGGAGGCTACATGTCTCAGAAGGACAGGTAAACAAACAAAGGAAAGCTCTGAAAAGAGACGTGAAACTACCAAGGGGACTCTAAGCAATCCGAAAGGAAGCGAAACGTCTAGAAAAGACAGTCAAACAACAACTGTAAAGCATGCACACCAAAACATGAGATAAAAAGCTACCAAAGGGACAGCAAGACTAACCGAAAAGGGAAGAGGAACACAAAACATAACCATGAAGTGACACAAAACAGCCGAGGAGACAGCAGAGAGACGTGGAGACAAACCAGAGACAGACGCAGGACGTGAGAGACGCAGAGGAGGAGCTGCGGTCTGAGTCCGTCTCTGCGCTCCTCGTTATCGTTTAGGATATAATTGCTTCCTGGACGTCTTAATTGGGGTCATCTCACCGAGGGTAATTAAAATAACTACATTTTCATTTCTCATTATGGGGTGGGGGGGGGGGGGCATACAAACATATAATGGGACATGAACACTTTTATTTTCTGGAGACGGTATTTTGAGGGAAGTTGTCGAAACAACTACAGAAAGAATTGCTCTAAAATAAAAGTGAAAAACACCCAAACAAACGTGGTGTTTTAAACTGCTGTCTGAGGTGCGTTCCACTCGGTGTATAGAAGTCAGTGTGTGGAGTAAAGGAACGTTAACACCTTCTGTCTTGGATTATTTCCCCTTGTGTCGAAGTGAAATATTTGACCCGGTTTGATGCGCAGTCGTTCCCTTCTTACTCTGGTTTCTCTTCAAAGCGTTAAAGTCTTTCGCCTTTTACTAAAGACTGCCGTGGAGAGGAACACCTACGAGTTCACCCTGTTTTTGGTAGGCTTTGGCTGATCCTACTATTTTGTTTCCAGCAGCGGCTCAGTCAGTGGGGCTTGGACTGGGAATCGTAGGGTCGCCGGTTCAAGTCCCCGAACAGACATGAAATATGGAAGGTGGACTGCTACTTGGAGAGGTCCCAGTTCACCTCCTAGGCCCTGCTGTGGTGCCCTTGAGCAAGGCACCGGACACCTCCAATCCCCCCTCCCCATTGCTCCCCGGGCGCTGCACGATAGCTGCCCACTGCTCCTAGTACTAGGATGGGTTAAATGCAGAGGACCAATTTCACTGTGTGTGCTCTGCTGTCTGCATGTGAGGGTTCCATCCTCCCATTCTATCTGAATATCCAAGCAGCTCGTCTTTCCTGCGGTTGTGTGTTTAGCATTTGGTATTCCTCAGAGAGTTCGGGCGGTGGGAGTAAAATAAATATGTATGTAAAGACGAGTTTTATAAAAAGCAGCTGAAGATCTCTGAGGCGCCTCGAAGACAAATCAATAACACAGAGAAACTCCGGCCTTCCTTCACTGCGGGAACACAGGAAGTTCGATATTCATTAAACGCTCGTCAGAAACCACGAAGGAACTCGTGTTTACAGACGGGTCAACGTGGAATTGTATAAAACAGGGTTTGATCTGAATTTTCCTTCCTTTCAGATTTGACTTTTCTCAACTTCTGAAACATGCGTTCTTTTGCTCCAGATATTTGAGACGTTCTCCAAAATGTTACTTTTGCTTCTAAAATCATGTTCTGTTTTTTCCTCAAAATTTAGATTTGTTTTCTTTTTCAGAACTTTTGGATTTTAGCCTTTGCAGAACATTGACATGCACTAAAACCTACAGATCACTTTACAGCTACGCTGTTTGGCCTTTGGAGGTCTTCCTGCTTCATTTGTTTACATACGTTGACAGAGTGTTAAGGGTTATTCATTTGGGGGGGGGGGTCACACGGTGCAGGAGAAAGTGCTGGTCATCTGAGCCTCTGTTATTGTCCATGCAGTGAGAGGAATGGGGGGGGGGGCTATACTTCTAAACTTAGAGGAATGATTTCATGCTGCACCTGTCAAGATAAATCCAAAATAAAAAAGCAGTTATTGCAACTCAAATATAAGAAAATATATGAATGATATACAAAAGTACAATAAATATATGACATACTTTAGATTAAAATATACAATAAATACAAAAATAACAGAAATTAAATGAATTGATGTGAACAGAAGAGAAGGAATGAGCAGCTTAAACACAATGAAATGAATGCTGGTTGTTTCTAATATGTAAATAATGGTTTAACCCATTCTCCTGTTGTTTACGGTCCTGGAATCCAGACTGTCATTAACAGCTTCTCAATAAAGAGTTCTGCTTTATGAGTATCTGATGTGTTAGCCAATCATTGCAGTTTAACGGTCTGTCGTGTCCTGAAGTAACCACTGAATGATGACGGCCTGAGGGAAGGGTTGGAGGGTAATTGCTTTTCTCATTAGCGATGACAGCGGGGGGGGGGGGGGGGGACCAATGATGCGATATTATTGACACATATTGAACTGCGATAACATCCCAGCCAATTGGGTTACTGTGTCGTAATGCGGCACAAATTCCCATTTCTTGCAGTGTTAATCAAAGTGCTGGTGTATCCCTCCTGCTTTTAGGATCTTCTTCAAATGTACATACATCCTTCCTTTGCTCACGCTTTACCTTTCTACCAATTTACATTTAAATTGGTTCTGTAGTTTTTCCGTTATCCTTCAGACAGACAGAAGTAGTCCCACTAAAAAGCGACCTGTCAGAGGGGTGTTCTCAGGGAATAAGACTAAGTGGACTGGGTGTTATCACCCCCCCGCCCCCCACCTCTCCACTAATGCTGCAGGGAATTAGGTCGTTGAGAAGGACATGAAGCCCCCCCCCATCTCCAGAGTGACATTTGGCTTTGCCGACGTGACAATAAACACCCTCCTGTTTGTTCTGGAGCTGCTGACACAGAGTGTATGAGGAATCTTCCATCAGATCTGACGTCTGCAGAGAATCGAAGAGGAAACATCCTCATCTGTTCATCTCCTCCTAATGCTCGGGGGGTTGTGGTGATGATCCAAATTGACTACAACAAAAGAAGAATGACCCCAAAGACACGCTCCTCCCCTTTAATGAGGCGAGTAAAGAGGCGTTCCCCCGGAGCTCTGGTCATCACTTCGGTAGAAACGTCCCAAAGATGCAGCCTCTCTGAGGAGTCCTCCCCGGCCCAACTCAAAGTCCCATGATGCCACACACACACACACACACACACACACACACACACACACACACACACACACACACACACACACACACACACACACACACACACACACACACACACACACACACCTGTGTGTTATTGATCTGCAGCAGAGGGTCTCTGAGGAGATGGAGCATTGAGCGGCTCTCAGTGAAGGTGGAGTTTATGACATGATTTATGGCCATTAAGATTGAAAGTGAGTCCCTCCCCCTGGCCTGCACATACGTGACACACACATGAACACACACACACACACATGCTGAGTGTGATTGCGGCGGTGCATCGGAGCGTTGAGGGCTCGTCCTTGTCTCTCTGCAGCCTCGGACCTCATGAGGAAGAACAGACTCTCCTTCTGCTGCCAGAGCTCACGGCTAACGATGCATCTGAAATAGAACGGCTGATTCTGAGACGCTCGGGTTACTGAATTAAAACCTAATATCTCACAATTAGGCGTCTTCATTTGCTTCAGTTTTCCTAGGATTCATTCATTTAATTACTGCACTGACAAACGATGGTGACATGTTCACTTTCCTCTTTACTCACAGCTTTGTTATTGACACACTGACATATTAAGCATATTAATCAATTAATCAATTAACTGAAACGACTGCCAATCAATGCAAAAGTTAATGTAAAATACAAAAATAAGCCTTCATTTATCCAGACCTTTTGATTTTTCCTCATTTAATGTTTTTAAGACACTTCTTCCCAAAGCATTTTTGGGTTTTCCAATTTATTCATTAATATCGCCTCTAGAATCCAGTCATGTGTGTTTTGGGGTGATATCTTTCTGAGATGTTGAATTAGTATCCCTTAATATCTCAGTGGACACTAGAAGCAATTCAACACCTTTTTAAATGTAAAACTATATTTTGACTAAAAGAAAAACCAGGCATGAACTCTAGCTGTCTCTTTCTTATTTTACAAACTCATCTTCAGATCTTGTCCCATCAGTCTGCCGGTGAGGGGCTCACAGCGATGTCACATGGGGTGTGTTTTGTTTATTTATTTGTTGTCCTGTCAGCAGTAACGGGTTTACAGCTGCTCTCTGATTATAGTGCTGCGTTCACTGACAGCAGGTGATGAGCAAAGGGAGAAATGAACTCCAGAGACAGTAGAGTTTGTTGTTTATCGAAGTCACTCAGTTTGAATCGGTCTCTTGTAAAAGTTATTGGATTCATTATTTTATAAACAGTGTTTCTGAGAATAATTCAGAGGAAAAATGTCGGAGAAAGAAATCTGAATTCTGAGAAAAAGAAGGAAGCAAGTCGACGCAGTTTGATGGATTTCAAGGACGGAACGACCTGTTCCTATTTTCTGTTGTTTCAAATGTCAAAATAATAAAGCGTACCTTCTCTTCCCTTCTTGATGAACTTGGGCCTCCAGTTATTTATTGGACTGTTATCTGTTCCCCTTGAGATAACATTGAGCACACACACACACACACACACACACTTTATTGGGTATACACTGCAGGCGTGTTCCTGTTAAATTAGGACTGATATCGATTACTTTACATAAAGGAGCGGCAGTAAAACACTTTACTCTGCAGGTGTGATGGTATTTTGCCGTACGGTCATAAAGGAATCTGTAAAACAAACAGAGAGCAGGATGTTTGAAACTACTCGGTGCAGAAACTGTTAATCATTCAAACGTCCAGGGGAACATCTGTGGCGCTACCGTGCAGTCATCAGATAATTCAGCAATGATCAACTCCTAATGATCCGCTCACAGTCAGGGTGTGTTCGTCAAAGGTGAGATATTCACGGATGCACATTACAGGCACCAGTCCACCAGTTTGTACCAGTTTGTACCAGCTTGTACCAGCTTGTACCAGCTTGTACCAGCTTGTACCAGTTAATCCTGATGGAAAGGTATTAAAGGCATCGAGGTGCAGACTTTTTTTCTAATGGCCAAAATATGCAATTCAGCTGCAGGTGGATAAAGTTGCATTTCTATCAACGTCCTTTTTGGATTGAATGTTCCTTCATCACAGCATTGAAGTGTTTGGAGTGATTGTGCCTCTTTTATTTTGGCCCTAGGGGTTGCTCTGAAACATAGCATATAGCCCATATATCAGACAATCACTAATATGATGAAGAGAACATTTCAAAGTTAGATCTTCAGATATTTGCAAACCCCTTGGCTAACTCATTTGAATAATGCTCACGATGATTGTAAGCTATGAGCTTGTCAAATGCTCGCAAAATATATAAGATAATTGCCTTAGTTTTAGAGTTTATGACAATGAAAACGTCCTGAAGCTTGATAAAGATGGGAGGACCTGGAACAGAGCCCTGAGGAACACCAGACGTCACAAAGTGCCTTAATCCTCACACGGCTAACCAACATGTTCAGTGCCCTTGTTTAATATGTGAAGCAGCTTCAAAAAGTGACAGCAAAGTGTGACTGGATGCTGTACAACATCCTGGTGCCTTTTATATTCTCTATTCTGGGAAACAGTGAGTATATTTTGCTGTAAAAAACATGGAAACGTCCCGTGAGACTCGCTGTGGTTTCAGCACTCTCCATGTTTCTGTCTTCTGGTCTTGTTCGCTACACACCACAGAACTCGCTGACACATTTCTGAATCCTCATCAAAGTTTTTCTGCCGCTCTGCTTCTCTTTGAGGTTTTCAGAAATAACAACTGAAGGATTTCTCGAAGGTAAAACCAGCGGCCCACTCGCACTGTACAGCAGGAAGTACATCTGGAAGTAATTAGTGCTGAAATCCCCCCCCACGGTGAGTAACTGTGTGTCCAAAATCAGGAAAATATGCACATTTCTTCAGTGATAGTGCTTACATAATACGGATCAGTGTGATGGTCCAATGAACGCCGTCCGCCAGGCAAGACTCATTTTGTTTGTTTGAAAAATGAGTGGAAATATCAGTCAGCCTCCAACACAAACACTCTGAAACTGAGGAAATATGAGTACCTTTCAAACAATAACATACATCATATTTTCACTGATTATTCCACATGTTTTTATGCACATTTTTAATTTGCACATTTGGAAATCCCCGAAAAAGTATTTCTTGATGTCAAAGTTGGTGTTTGGATAAAAGCACGGCGTGCAACGATTGGTAAAGAAACATAGACGTACATGAAGTATGTGACTTGTGCTTAATACTCTCCTGTGCTCCCAAAGGTTTATACATATTATATATTATGTAAATATTTCACTTTTTCTCAGTTACCCAAATTTTGCAGAATAAATTAGTGAAAACACTGAAAATTCAAACACATCTTAAAATACAGCAAAAGGTTTGAGTCCATTTGAAGAGAAAGTGTGGTGAGGACAGATATAAAAAGACGTGGAAATAGAAGTGAGGGGAAACTCCCCCCAAAAGGTGAGATATTGACCCTGATATTATGTCAAATGTGTCAGTGTGTCTGAATGCTTGGATTAATATAAAGATATATGTATTCATCACTTAGACTGTTTCTACTTCTCTGCTCTTGCATGATTTCTATATTTCTACATCAGCTGACCCACCCCTGAAGTCTTCCACGTCCCCTCAAACCGGTCAGCTCCACGTTGTTATGTTATTTCTGATGTGCTTTAATACTGCAGCTGTCAGCGTGACGATCCTCGCTCGTTATCACCCTCAGATCCCCCCCCCCCCGTCAGTGTTTCTCTATGGGAGGATCCCCAGGGTTCGAAATAACCTGATACCATGAACACCTGCTGGGCGCTCTGTGAGGGTTTGTTTCCAGGCAGCCGCCTCTCCCTTAATTCAGTGATGCTAAAAATGAGGGGTGGGGTCGTTTTGTTTACTTGTTTGATAAAGAGGTCCTGCTCTGCTCTCTGTGGGGCTCCCTCTCCTGCAGAGGCAAAAACACATCCCAAAGTTCCGGAACACGGTGACATCACTACGGAACACTCGCGCTCCTGTTGCCTAGCGCTCCAACACCTTGACCGTGATAGGCTAAGGAGCGGGACATCTCTAAGTCGATTGAGCAATCACAACAGAGCCAGCCAGCTCACCAGTCAGAGCAGACTGGCCTCTGGTTTCAGACGGAGGGTGAGCAGAGGTGCTTCAGTATGGATGGATGTGGAGTTTTAATCACTGCGACTTTATCGCAGCGGAGGGAGAGTATTATTCTGCGTCGGCGCTGAGTGACTTCTGATGGAGGGTCTATTTTTAGTTTGTATTCCTCGAGTGTATATCAGGAGGCAGTACGCTGCGCTGGAAATTATCCCGGCATTGTATCATCCTACACGCTGATGAAGAGCAGCAGAAAATAAGAAACCTCTTCAAGTAGAGATAGTCTAAACGTCTTGGTTAAAACAGAAAATTATTTTTAAGGAACTGAAAGTGAGTTAGGTATTCATCCCTTTTATATCGAGTAAAACTACTTCATTATTAAAATGCACACAGATATACTTATACACAGCTTTTGTATCCCTGTATATTTCCACAGTTATTATTCTCTTTAATTTATTGCCCTCATATGACTCCCCTGCAGTTACACACACACAGAACACCTGTTAGTGTGTGTGTGTGTGTGTGTGTGTGTGTGTGTGTGTGTGTGTGTGTGTGTGTGTGTGTGTGTGTGTGTGTGTGTGTGTGTGTGTGTGTGTGTGTGTGTGTGTGTGTGTGTTGGACGGCCGCCTGAGAAAAGATGCCAAATGCAACTAGGGCGCTTTATTTGGCAGGAAGTCAGCGGGATGGAAAATAAAGGGAGCATGCAGAACAAACATGGCCGCCGTGTTTCTCCTTATGAAAGAGGCAGAACGGAGGGGGGGGGGGGCGGACGCACCCTGCCGTTCACCTCCTTCAAAAACAACACCCAAAATAAACGAGTCAAAGAGCAGCTTGTTTACCGACTGTCGGGAGGAGGTAAACAGGTTGTCGAGGAGCTGCAGACATCCTTCAGTCCTTTACTCTGAATTTAGGCTCTGGGGTCACAGTTTAAACTAGTTTACTGAAATAATATTGCGTGTTTTTCTTTTCTTTAGTGCACTTTCTTTATATTGCTGCGTATTGTTCTTCCTATTGTGTTTTGCTCTCTCCTCTTTAGACCCTTCAACCATTCTTTTATATTTAGTTATTTTTCTTTGTTTTTTTTCTCTGGATATTTTTACCTATTTATTTAAAATGTATTTCTTTTATTTCCCTTTATATTTCCAAATTATTATTATTTGTATAGTTCCAAATGTGTATAGTGTATTATTACATTTATTCCACACAATTTTTGTAATTTATTTTTATACGTCTATCTTTTTTTAATAAACCATAAATCCTCTCAGGTGGACGTACATCACCGGAGGAGAAAGTCCCTCGTTGACTCCTATAAATCCTCCCGAGCCTCGACCTCTGGAGGCCGTTACAGAGCGCCGTCCTTCAGAGCGACTCGGACATACGATCCATCAGCTTCCCCCCCGAACAGCATCCCCGCCTGACAGCGATGGGATGAGTGGAGGGGCTTTATGGAGCCGCTCAGGAACGCAGAGCTGCAGGAGTCCTGTTAAACTCCTCCGATCGATAAGTGACTGCGCCTCCGATACTCAGGAGGAGCATTAACCCGGGGCCATTCCCTCTGCAGTGAGCCGCCTGTCAGGGATCTGTTAAACCCAGCATCAGAGAATACCCACTGTTAGAGAGTGGTGTCGCTGTGTCCTGGAACTTTAGCCTCTGCAGACCGTTTACATGCACTGAAACCAGAACACACTACAGGAGAGGGGCGCCCCAGAGAGCAGAACAGGGCCTCTTTAAATATGAAGGAAACTGCACAAACAGATCCGTCGGTTTCACCTTTCCCTCCAAACTTTCCGTACTGAGACCAGAGGACACGCAGAGTGTGTTTGTGTGGTTTTGGACTCTTTTACTCGCAGGACAAAAATAACCTTTGTTGAAGACGATCCTGACGAGGCGATGCTTCAAATCCCCTCCAGGAGAACCACAAAGGTCAGAACCCAACTTTATTCTTCAATGCCACACCCTGCAGGTGAACGGCTGAAGTATTACACTGACAGATGAAACGTCCCCTCTTTATTCCGGACATGAACACTATACTTTTACACTAGAAGGGTTATGGATGAGGCGTTATGTGGTGCTAGCTGACTGAATTTAGGAGGAATCTAGAGAAAAGCAGCTGCAATCCTCTGAGCGTTTACATCAAATGCATATATTCGGGACACACAGCAAGTGTTGGCCTACATATTCTTATTCAATCTGTAAAAACAAATCTGATTTAAATAAAAAGATTCCTGTTGGATTTTCATAATTCAAGTCAAATTAGAAATGTTTATATTATAGTTATTTTGGTTTATTGCATTTATATTTACTTTGGTGGAATCCATATACTATACATGTCTTTCCTCTGTTGATTTTATTTCTTTAGCTCTTTTTTATCAAACTAAAATGTTTAAATATTAGTTTTTTTAATTTTCGATTTGTTTTAATGAATATCTCATCTATATAAACCTATAGATTTATATATAGATTTATATAGATTTGTATATATTTAGCTCTTTCTTTTTTTAACAAAACTAAAAAACTGTTTATAATTCTTTGTACTTTTTTATTCTCCACTTGTGTTTCTGATCAATGGAGCGACCAAAACAGATCTGTGTTCCTTTACAATAACCCTTGTAACGCGTCTCTAGAAACAGCCTCTGACGCCCCCTGAGATAACGCACTGTGATTAAAATACAGATGTTTTTATGATTCATCTCACAGCCTCATTAGCATCTCAGACCTGATGTCTGGACGCTCTCGCGGTTAATCTGCCGCATAATCCTCCCGAGGAGACGACAGGAAGGAAGGCAGCAGCAGGTCGTGTTGGTCAGATTTGAACAAGTTGCATTGTGGGAAGGGGAGGCTGCAGAGGGGAGATAACAGCGATGGCGGCCGTGCTTTCAAACAACCGGCTGCATGTCTTCCAGGATCAAGGACACAGAGCACCAGCACAGGGACCTGGATGAAATCAGCAGGTTGATGCATGGATGTGGCGTATCTGATCCATGCCCTTTACGTATACGTCTGATCCCACGGTAACAACGAAATAAAAACAGGTCATTATTCCCTCCCCGATTCTACTTTAGGCCTTTATTGCTGTGGAAGCATCCTTTAAAACAGCTGGATTTATTCAAGTTCCTATCCATACAAGAGTACTTTACACCAGCTGCTCTGTCCAATGGAACAATCCCATTGGCTCTTTGTGGAAGGACCCCTTAAAATGCTCACTTCTGGGTCAGCCTTTAAAAATACATCATCCCTTTATTCAACAGCTTCAATTAAGGGCAGGAAGCTGCATGGGTAGAGGAGGGAGGATATGTTACGGTTGAAGGATTCAGTGAGGTGCATCAAATCAAACCCATTGGAGGATACCCCTCAGACCTGGATCCTATTGGTGTTTACTGGTCTGGTGGACCTCCGTCGTCCTGCAGAGAGGTGTCTCCGTCCTCCAGTATTAATTACCAGTGAGCGCAGAGTCTCCGCGCAGAAAGTCATCAGGACCTTCAGATAACAACGGAAAATCAATTAAGGCGGTAATGTGGAGCGGCAGCCGGGGAGCCACATTGAAATGGTCTTCTGATTGTCCCCGACAGAGGTCACAGAAAGCAGTCAACACAAAACCGCAGCAGAACGACCCACTACCAGTGAACGCAGCACGGAGGCGTTGTTCATTTGGACGTTTTTCTTGGTATGTATAAATGTGATCATCAAACAGCTTAGTTGAATACTCTGTTCTGATTGGTCGATCTGGACATCATGCACTCTGTATAGAGGCGTGCAGGAATGAGTTAGCAGTCAATTGTCATGCATAAAATACAGAGTTGATGCTTTTACACACACACACACACACACACACACACACACACACACACACACACACACACACACACACACACACACACACACACACACACACACACACACACACACACTCAGGTCCCTGTGGAGCCCCGGAGGCTGAATAGAAACCAACAATTGTTCCTCTGGAGATAACGGCTCTCTCTGTGATTTATGAAAACATTCTCCCAGCATGCACCTGGATTACCATCTCGCTCCATGAACATACGGGGGGTGCAGATATCAGGAAATACACACATTTATTCAGTCTTATCGCCAACAGGCATTTGATTGTTTCTTTTAATATTCATGTTTGTATTTCTTTTGATTTGTTATTATTATTTGTATATATATATATTCATCCAATTCAATTCTGATAAACTTATATGTATTAGTTTTGTCTCCAGGAAGCTGAAATGATATCAGAGAAATATCCCCACTTTCTTATTTAGACAGACTTCTTTATCAATCCCATGCTGTGAACCGTGCAGAACCTGCAGTCTGGTTCTGCACAGATTGGGTATCATGACCTCAGGGTCTGTCCTGGGGGGGGGCAGCTGTGTGAGTGTGGTCTGTGGATGAAGAGATAAGACCTCCATCAGCTGCAGGAGGAGAGGAGCTGCAACGTGGACCTCTGCTGGCTGCAGCGCTGCAGCACAGGAGCAACCCTACAGCGGCCTCTGTGGTGCTCCCTCTCCTGGAGTGTGTTTCTGTGCATGTCAACGGTCTGCAAAGGCCAAAATCACAAAGTTCCGGAACACGGCGACATCACCACGGAACACTCCAACATTGTAATTCATGTTTTCGTCTCGGTTTTCTGACAGTTAGTTTATTTTGTCTCGTTCCCCTCTCACTGTGTTGATGTATCTCCCAGTGATGGTCCCAGTCCACCAGCCTGAGAGAGTCAGATTTGTGCTGGCTGTGATTAAGCTCATCAGTATTCTCCCCCATATTTGGGTCACACAGTCCCTATGTACTCCCTTCATTTGCATAATCACAGAATACCATATCAACCAACCCCCTTTATCTTTCATTTCCTCCAGTGCTCACAGATATATTTTAGGGGCAAGACTTTGTGGAGAAGATAAGAAAACATATCAGTATGTAGAGTCCCTACTTTAAAGAGTCCTCTCCTGCTGATGTTCAGGTGTATATCAGTATGTAGTGTCCCTACTTTAAAGAGTCCTCTCCTGCTGATGTTCAGGTGTATATCAGTATGTAGAGTCTCTACTTTAAAGAGTCCTCTCCTGCTGATGTTCAGGTGTATATCAGTATGTAGAGTCTCTACTTTAAAGAGTCCTCTCCTGCTGATGTTCAGGTGTATATCAGTATGTAGAGTCTCTACTTTAAAGAGTCCTCTCCTGCTGATGTTCAGGTGTATATCAGTATGTAGAGTCTCTACTTTAAAGAGTCCTCTCCTGCTGATGTTCAGGTGTATATCAGTATGTAGTGTCTCTACTTTAAAGAGTCCTCTCCTGCTGATGTTCAGGTGTATATCAGTATGTAGTGTCTCTACTTTAAAGAGTCCTCTCCTGCTGATGTTCAGGTGTATATCAGTATGTAGTGTCTCTACTTTAAAGAGTCCTCTCCTGCTGATGTTCAGGTGTATATCAGTATGTAGTGTCTCTACTTTAAAGAGTCCTCTCCTGCTGATGTTCAGGTGTATATCAGTATGTAGAGTCTCTACTTTAAAGAGTCCTCTCCTGCTGATGTTTAGGTGTATATCAGTATGTAGAGTCCCTACTTTAAAGAGTCCTCTCCTGCTGATGTTCAGGTGTATATCAGTATGTAGAGTCTCTACTTTAAAGAGTCCTCTCCTGCTGATGTTCAGGTGTATATCAGTATGTAGTGTCTCTACTTTAAAGAGTCCTCTCCTGCTGATGTTCAGGTGTATATCAGTATGTAGCGTCTCTACTTTAAAGAGTCCTCTGCTTCTCCCTTTCCCTACTTTGGTTGAGCAGATAATGATGATATAACATAGAGACCCAGAAGACGCTGCAGACCGGCTCTCCTCCTCTCTTCTGTAATAATGGAAACCCCCTATCTGACTAGTGATGTCTTTATTCTGTCTCCTGTAACTCCAGCTTTTGTTCCAACAGAAGACAAAGCCTGTTTCTGAAACGCCTCAGAGTTGCTGACAGCTTTGCATATGAATGTAATTTGTGAGTGGAATAAACCCTTCACCCCCCCAGGACTTCCCTTTAACTCAGCGGGAGCCGTCAGAGACTCCAGATTTCAGACACAGCTGCAGGAATTTAAATCCAGTTTGACCTCCAAAAAAAGGAGGTTTTACAAATACAGAAGAGTAAATATGCTTGTAATTGTTGATGTAATTCAGGTCTAAACTGTGGCTTTGTGTTTCTGTTATTAATGAATATTGTTGTTTTCATTTTGAGTTTCATTGCTTCATTTAATGTGATGACCTTGAGTGCCATTACAAAAATAAGACATTTATAATTTCATTTAATTCTTGTTTTCTTTCCGTTCAAAAGCAGTCGGATATTGGCTGCTGGTGGCTTATCTCAGTCCAGCAGATGTCAGGATTTCCCTCCCCTTTTAGTGATCTTTAAATCCTGTGTTTTACTTTCTAGAAATTACTTTTTTTAAACAGGTGAAGAGTAACTAAGTATATTTACTCAAGTACAATATCTGAGTACTTTTACTAATGTAGAAAGAACACCACTCAATGTCATAAATAATTAATAAGTGTTCTTCTCCTTTTGTCAAGCACTGTATTTTAATTGTATGGCACGTTGATCTCATCTCGTTATTTCAGGTTTTTATTTGACTTTGTGTGATTTCTTATTTGTTATTCTTCTTATTTTTAAATTCCTGTTTTATTATCACTTTTACTACCTAGATTTGTTAAGGAGCAATTATACTGCTGAATAAATATATTGTTAGCATTATTTTATGTATCTTACTTATACTTTTCGGCAATAACACTACAGATCCCACTTTCAACATTAACATCATTACACTACTGCTTATAATAAATACAAAAACATTTTAAAATATAGATTGCTATTGTATAATGTAGTGCAATGTCCTTAGTATTATTTTATGTGTATTTTATTAATTTTTTCATCCTTAAATGAAGTTTTTCCTCCATTTATTTAAACGTTTATTTTTTAAAAGGACTAAAAACAAAGTGATTGGGTCATGTTTGCTCTTGCACTGCGCATGCGCGTTACTCCGCAGCTGGCGGATGTTTGAGGAAGTTGGATCAACTTTCTCTACCTGTGGGGTTTTAGTCAGATCAGCTTCATATGTACCACTACAGGTGAGTGCTTTACGACTTTATACCTCCTTTAATCTCCCTTAAACCTGATCTAACATCTTGTAAAGCATCTGTACCTATAACATGTGATATTTAAGGGGTATGTGTCGCTGATAAATCTCACTTTACTGAATTAGCAGGTGCTAAGATGCTAATTGTTTTTAGGTTCCTGTTATCTGTGGGTTAGCTTTCCTGGTGTTAGCATGTTAGCTACCTGATGTTCACCTGTACTGTGAGATGTATTGAACGTGTATTAAAAGTTCCCTCAGCTCACTTTAGTAGTTCAGTTTGTAGTTAACTAAATAAGTCGTTTAGTTTAAATATCATAAAGTGAAGCAGCAGTGGAAAATACTATGTTCCTGTATTCAAACTGTGCTCACACTATTAGCAGCACTCCTTATTTTCTATGATTTACTCATTCATTTGTGAATTGTTGTTTCAGTTATTTTATTCTATTTAGTTTTATTTAACTTCATTTCCTTTAACTTATAGTTTTCTTTTATTAACTTATAGTTTTCTTTTATGAACTTATAGTTTTCTTTTATTAAGTTATAGTTTTCTTTTATTAACTTATAGTTTTCTTTTATTAACTTATAGTTTTCTTTTATGAACTTATAGTTTTCTTTTATTAACTTATAGTTTTCTTTTATTAACTTATAGTTTTCTTTTATTAACTTATGTTTTCTTTTATTAACTTATAGTTTTCTTTTATTAACTTAGTTTTCTTTTATTAACTTATAGTTTTCTTTTATTAACTTATAGTTTTCTTTTATTAACTTATAGTTTTCTTTTATTAACTTATAGTTTTCTTTTATTAACTTATAGTTTTCTTTTATTAACTTATAGTTTTCTTTTATTAACTTATAGTTTTCTTTTATGAACTTAGTTTTCTTTTATTAACTTATAGTTTTCTTTTATTAACTTATAGTTTTCTTTTATTAACTTATAGTTTTCTTTTATTAAGTTATAGTTTTCTTTTATTTAACTTAGTTTTCTTTTATTAAGTTGTAGTTTTCTTTTATTAACTTATAGTTTTCTTTTATTAAGTTATAGTTTTCTTTTATTAACTTAGTTTTCTTTTATTAAGTTATAGTTTTCTTTTATTAACTTATAGTTTTCTTTTATTAACTTAGTTTTCTTTTATTAAGTAACTCTTGTGTTTTATTTATTATTTGTAATATTTAATTTGATGTTATTTAATTATTTTTCCACAATATTTAAAATGCAGTGTTTTTAATTTGCACATTTACTCGAGTGCTGTATTTCAGTTTCATTTTGAGCTACATGTACTGAAGTGTTTCCATTTTCTGCCGCTCATATTTCTTCCTTTTATCAAATGAACTGATCTTTCCGTTCTGTCATTTGTATCTTTTTTATTTTGTATTCATCTAATTATGTTCAATAGTATTGTATTATTATACTTATTATTTAACAGCTCTTTATTTATTAGAAACATCCTTTTTCAAATGTGGTTTAAAATGAACCCTGTCTTTCAGCGTCTAAAGTAAAGACTGTATTTTTCAGTTTAACCTCTTTTAATAAATCCTTATTTTTTAAGATTTTTTCCCCTAAAATCTGTGTTTATGAGTCTTATTATTTATTTGTGTTTTTCCTTCATGAACAGAATGAGTTCAGCACCAGATCTGGAGCAGCTGGCAGAAATAGGTGAGATAAATACACTCCAAACAACGTAAACATCTGTCAACAACTAACAGAATAAAGTTTAGGAAGCAGCAAGAAGCTATTTCACACTAAACTCTTTACTTTGGCTTATTCAGTTGAACCTTTTTCTGTGAAACTTCCTGGTTTATTTGATAGTTTATTGCTTCACTTTTTGGGAAATGACTAATGGCTTCATGAGCTAAAATAAACGTTTAGCTTTCAGTTTAGGATCCGGGTTAGTCATGACTTCAAAATGACTTTCAGGTCTTAAAACATGTATTTTCCATCATTAAGTCTGTGTGTTATCAGCTGCTTTAATACAACAACATATAGTCATTTCTAGATAAACATCAGTGCAGTATTTATGTAGAGTTTCTGAGGTTCTCTGTACTTCAGTTTTACAGTTGTATGATGTGTGGTCTCCCCTCCTGCCTCTTTGAGCTAAGTGCAGCCGTTGGTCCGGTCACTTCCTGTCTGTTATCTGTGTTTGGATACAACACTTCCGTCAGCGCTGCAGAGTAAACACTAAACCTCCCCCCGGCCTCTAATCTCTGGTTTCAGGAAAAGTTAGATAAGGAAATAATTCACTAACTGTTGGGCGGGGCGGGAAGCTGAGATTGTGCTGAGAGATCCGGGGGCTTCCGTCTCTGTTTTAACATTTAAACCAACCTTTATTATAACGAGATTCCAAACCTGTTCAGCATGTCAGGGAATCTCTGTAAAGGAGAATAGGGAAAGTTCAATGTTACTACTTAAATTGGTCACATAGCAACCTTCAATGAAGAGTTTGAAGTAAAGCGTTATGATTTGTATTGTCCCCTGAATTTGATTTACATTTGAACTGAAATATCTTACAGACTGAGATTCTCTGTATGTACTTCGCATATTTCAGATAATTCACCTGAGACTGATTCACCTCCATCCCCGGGTCTTTACCTCCTTCCAGGGAGTGATGAATGTTGTTTCTGATGTCTTGTTTCTGG
This sequence comes from Eleginops maclovinus, assembly GCF_036324505.1. Taxonomy (NCBI): domain Eukaryota; kingdom Metazoa; phylum Chordata; class Actinopteri; order Perciformes; family Eleginopidae; genus Eleginops; species Eleginops maclovinus. Next base: position 16,922,965 of record NC_086365.1, read on the forward strand.
TGACAGAGCTACAGAAGGAGGAAGAGGAGGATGAAGATCAGAGCTGCGTTACAGACGGTCCAAACAGCTTCAGCCCGGATCCGTCTCACCCGTACTACGACGTCGCCCGACACGGCATCATCCAGGTCTGCGGTCAGTACAATACATATTTCAGAATTATATAAAAATGTCAGCTAGGATTTACTGGATCTGTTTATTGACTGTTTTTAGATTTATAACATTTGATCTTAAGATATCTCACAGTTTTTGTAATAAATATAAATAATTAGATTTTATTTTTGTGTTTTTATTTAAACATTTGTTTTCTTTTAATCATTATTTCTTTGCTTTGCATTCAAGAGAATATTTTGCTTCTTAATTTAATTTTCTAAGAAATCTGTTTGTTTTTTTCAGTGTTAAAAAATATTGTCAACAAAAATTGATTTAGAAAAATGAAAAAAGTGAGTTTCCTGTCAGAGTTTCCATAATGTCATTAAAACAAGGTGCAGATATAGTGAAGCGTTCCTCCTGCGGCTCTCTGAACCCGTGTTTCCGTCCTCCAGGTGACGATAAGTTCGGCAGGAAGCTGATCGTGTTCAGCAGCTGCTGTCTGCCTCCGTCTCACCAGCTCAACCACCGCCGCCTGCTGGAGTACGGACAGGAAGAGCTCTGTGATTACTGACAGCGCTCTCTCTGCAGGCGTTAACAGGTGTCTCTCCGCAGGTACCTGAAGTTCACTCTGGACCAGTACGTGGAGATGGACTACATCCTGGTCTACTTCCATCACGGTCTGAGGAGCAGCAACAAGCCGTCCGTGAAGTGGCTCAGAGAGGCGTACGCAGAGTTCGACAGGAAGTAGGTTTTATAATGTGAATAATTGTTGCTGTAATGGATTTAAAAAAGCCCATTTTCCTCCAAAGTTTTATCGTTTTTATTTCAAACATTTCACTTTATTCACTTCATTTAATGTTTCCTTTATATAAATGATTTATGGATGTTTTGATATTAATATAGGTGTTTAGAATCATTGTTTTCTCTCAGGGAAGTGTTTCATTATAACCTCATGTATTTTAGGCATCCTTTGATTTTCTTTTCCAGGAAAACATTGTGAATTTTTCTGCTGAGCATTATTTTTGTATCGTTTGCATAAAGAATCATTTAATGTAAATTCATAAATCTGTTTGTGTCTTCTTTAATTATTTGTCTGTTGTTTGTTGACAGATACAAGAAGAACATGAAGACTCTGTTCGTCGTTCATCCCACAAACTTCATCAGAATCGTCTGGAACATTTTCAAACCTCTGATCAGGTGAGAGCCAGGAGAAGCACTCTGTCAGATTGACCCATTTCTTCCTCTGTTATTTCAAGTTTCATCTTTCTTCTTCAGTCACAAGTTTGGTAAGAAGCTGACGTACGTGAACTACCTGACGGAGCTCAGAGAACACCTGAACTACGAGCAGCTGATCATCCCGGCTGACGTCCTCAGGTCGAGATGAATTCTTGTTCCAATAATTCAATGTTTGTTTTTCTCTTTAAACAAACTGACGTTATCATGTCTTACATTTCAATTACAGCTAAATCTGTCAATCATTCTTTCTTATAAATAACAAATACATCAAAGACTGCTGGACCGTAAAAATGTAAAGTCCCAAATATGAGTTTAGATTTAGAAAGTACTTCAAATCAAATAAAAGTCACCTAAAATAATGAGAATTAAATACAATATAAAGTTAAATTAAGAAATAAAAGTCTTTGTATTCATTAATATTTAAATTGATTTATTTTGTTTAATCCTGAATACTTTCTTAATAATATTATATATTATAATATATTAATAATATAATATTATAATATATATAATATTATATTATATATAATATAATATTATTAATAATATTATATTATTAATAATATTATATATATTATAATATTATTAATAATATAATATTATAATATATATAATATTATATTATATATAATATAATATTATTAATAATATTATAATATATATTATAATATTATTAATAATATAATATTATTAATAATATTATATTATATATAATATAATATAATATTATTAATAATATTATATTATATTATATATAATATAATATTATTAATAATATAATATTATTAATAATATTATATTATATATAATATAATATAATATTATTAATAATATTATATTATATTATATATATAATATTATTAATAATATTATTAATAATATTATATATATAATATAATATATTATAATATAATATAATATAATATAATATATTATAATATATTATATTATAATATAATATATTATATTATATTATAATATAATATATTATATTATAATATTATATATTATATTATATTATAATATAATATATTATATTATAATATTATATATTATAATATATTATATTATATTATTATTAATATTATATTATATATTATATTATATTAATAATAATAATAATAACCTGGTTTTATTTCCTCTCTCTCAGACACGATGAGAAGCTGCGAGCAGCTCAGAAAGGAGGCCCCCCTCCCTCAGTGAAAAGCCCCCCACCCCGACCCCCCCTCCCCACTCAGCAGTTCGGAGTCAGCCTGCAGTAGTGAGTCTTTTCACACAAACAAACAAAGTACACAACATGTAAACAGATGAATAACAAATATTAATGTTGTCTGTGTTTCAGCCTCCGAGAGAAAAACCCAGAGGCCGTAATTCCTCCGGTGATGTCTCAGACCGTCACCTACCTGAAGGAGAAAGGTGAGTCCTCCCTTAAGAACTATAATACTAATTAGAGTTTGTTTTCTTTGAGGTATTTCAGCTTTATATATTTTTGGACATAAGAATAAATTAAGACGTGTAAGGAGAAGCCAAGAGGAGGAACATTATCCACTAAAAAAGGAAGGATCAAATCTAAAGTCAGAAACAGCTGATTACTAATATCTAAAAACTCAGAGAAATGTTTAAAATAATGCAAGGATGAAGAAGGGAAAATATTTAGGAATGATCTTTTAAGACAAGTGTGTGTGTGTGTGTGTGTGTGTGTGTGTGTGTGTGTGTCAGGTCTGAACACAGAGGGGATCTTCAGGCGTTCGGCTCGGGTTCAGATCATCAAAGACGTTCAGAAGCTTTATAACCTGGGTGAGCGGAGCCCCTCGTCTCCTTGTCCAATCAGAAGGCTTCATTTAACACCTTTATTTTACCCCCCCCCCTCCTCCCCCCCCCAGGTAAGCCAGTGGACTTTAACAACTATGACGACGTCCATGTTCCCGCCGCCATCCTGAAGACGTTCCTCAGAGAGCTTCCTGAACCCCTGCTCACCTTCACCGCCTACACACACATCCAGGACTTCCTCAGTGAGCACACACACACACCCCCACACACACATACACACACACACAGGTTCTGATGTTGATGTCTGCAGGTGTGGAGAGCAGTCTGCGGGTGTCCCGGTGCAGACAGGTGATGGAGAGTCTCCCTGAACACAACCTCCTGGTAGCTGAGTACCTGCTGGGCTTCCTGCACACGGTGAGTCCTGAAGGGGGGGGGGGGTATTTCCCTCCTTGTATATCTCAGTTCTAAAGTAATATACCCCCCCCCCCAGGTGTCCCAGCAGAGCCTGCTGAACCGGATGAGCTCCTCTAACCTGGCCTGTGTGTTCGGGGTGAACCTGGTCTGGCCCCGGCACGGCTCCATCTCTCTCTCCGCTCTGACGCCCATCAACATGTTCACCGAGGTCCTCATCGAGCACTTCCCCACCGTGTTCGGTTCCCGCTGCCCCCCCGGGTCCCGCTGCCCCCCCACCCGGCCCACCCCCTGAAGCTGCAGACAAAAACACCGTTTTATACCGTTTTTTAAAATAGACTTTTTCTAGCGTTTTTATTGGACACTGAAAGACTTTCAAAATAAAATACCCCATAATTATCTGGAGGTGTTTCTTCTGATGTGGAGAAAATATCCTAAATCTAAAAGCCCGATTTGAAGACGAACGATTGTCTTTTTTCTACGTTTTTTCAATTTTTTACTTTTTAGTCTTTTTTTTGTTCTGTGCAAGACTTTCAAAATAAAATATCCCCAAACTAGCTGGAGGGTTTCCCCTGGAGGCTCTGACGTTTGTTCTTGAAAGAAAACCAAAATCTAAGGGTCCAAGTTCTCCAGTTTTTAGAATATAATAATAAGAGCGTGTAAGAATTTCAAAATAAAATGCCCTTATCAAAATAAGATGCGGTGTCGGACGATATTTGACAAACTCGTTATTAAGAAGATTATTACTCAAGAATTCTGATGCAGAATCTGTATGACTCTGAGAGGGAAACACTAACTCTGTCATGTTGTTTCTTATTGTTTCCTGCAGTGAGTTGTGTTGTTTGTGTTGTTTGTGTTGATTGTGTTGTGTTAAGATCTCTTTGTGTATTTTTCACCTAACTCTGACTAATGGAATGTAAACATTGTGTAATTTCTAATCAGTCAAAGAGACGTTTGTCGTGAAAAATGTTAAAAAGGTCATTTTAAGGAATTTCATTAAAAAGAATAAAGTGATAAAAAGTTCTGAAAGAACGACTGCGTCTGCGACTGCGTCTGCGACTGTCAGCGACTCTGTCTGCGACTGCGACTGCGTCTGCGACTCTGTCTGCGACTGCACTACTTTTCCCATTCTGGCAAAATGGCATAGTATAGTATGTCCGAAAAACATGAGTAAATATAATGAAATCACCAGGAAATACAAATGTGTAAAATCCGTCACATGGTGTTTACTCTTACCACGGTATTACAAACACCGGTTATTCGTCGTGTAAATCACACTCAGATGGACCGACTTTGTTCTTGAATTTTCTTTATTAATGAATCCATTTTTTGTAAGAACTTGGTACAAAAAAGTGAGACTAACTCTTTAATCATTTACCAACTTCCATCAATCGACTTGTTAATGCATCATAAAGAAGAAAAACTACATTGGCATATTAAAGACAAACACGTTCCTATACACACTATCCACTGGACAGCCCCTTTATGAACCACAAAGAAAAACTTCTACACACACTTGGTATCCCCCTCTAAACGTGTCGTCTCCTCGTGGCGAATCAAACGTCGTGAGCTCCAGAATGCAGAACCGGAAATAATAAAGGTCCGGTGTTCTGGTCTTTATTTTTTATTATTAGCTCCTTGATAAAAGAATATAAAAATGTTCTAACTTTGTTTTGTTCAAATGTCGTGTCGTGTATTAAAATAGATCTGTTTACGCACAGTTTCTCCCGGAGAAGATTTCTAGGAACGGATGACAAGGGGTTTTTTTCGGGGATGGACGATGCTTAGTTTTTTATTCGGCGCTGATATGGTTTCCTTTTTGATTTCCTCGATATGCATCACATGGTACATTCCGGTACAACCCCTCGGAGAGATTCACACACTGATGATGATTTACTCTTTAATAAAGGCAAGGTAGGTTCAGAGTTAATGCAGACGACGCGCTTCAGAGGCGGAGCCGGGAGCTTTCACAATTGTTTAAAATGTTGGATTAAAGAAAGACGAGACTTTCTGAGATTAAAGAAATCCATCGTGTGGAAATGTGTTTCAAAGAACCAAATTATTTCTCATGATTTTTTTAAGTGAACTTTTGATCTTATCGTGATTTATACTTTTTCACGTTTTAAATTAGTTCATTCATGGGAACATGTTCCAACCTGAACAGAATTACACTTCCACTGTTTCAAATCGTAAAGGGGTGATTTTTAAACCTGAAAATGAATATTTATTTTATTTGATCTCAGATAATTAGTTTGTGAGATTATTCGCGTTCATTTGAATCTTTTTGTTCGGAAATGTTTTATTTGAATCCCAAAAATCACATTTTTCTCTGTTTGTGTTCAAATGGTTTTCAATTTGGTTTTTAGAAGAGTGATTTTGGGGCCAATTTACTAAAAGCTCCGCAGGCTCTGTGTTCTGAACGCATCAAATATATATATTTAAAACAAAACGTGTGCATCTGGCTCAGAGCGGAGAGTGACAGCGGGACAGAAAACATGTTCTTTGTTTAAACTCAAATCATTTAAACTTCACAAATTCTTTTTTCTCTAAATCTCATCTTTTTTTACACATTTTTTGTGAGTTTTTTTTTGTTTAGAATGAATTTATTCTGGTGTTTGTTTGTTTCCATATTGCTCGTTTTTTATCCTTTCGGGGTTTTTTCTGCCACTGACGCCACGGACGCACCGATATATATGTAATAATATTTCATATTTTAGTTTGTGCCGTACAGTTTGGATCTTTAAGATCTTTGATACTTCAGAGGTGACCTGGATATGATAATAAAAAATAAATACAAACGAAATAAAAGCTAAATAAATAAACAGCTCCTCTCTCTTCAGACTCCCTCTCTTCTGATAAAGGCATTTCTCCCTCTGGATTTTTGTATTTGTTCATCTTGTGCATCGTCTGTGTGAAATATGAAACATAAGAAGAAATGTTGAAACACGTAAACTTCTGGACCAGCAGGAAGACACTCGGGACGCAGTTTGAACATTCGTCCCTTTTTCTGATTCGCTGGTTTCTACAAGAAGAAAAGGATGGAAAATAAAGACCTGATTTATTTACCGGCCGTTTGTTTGTGAGGCAGTGTTCATCGTCAGGCTCGTCGTCAGACATGAGTTAAATAAAGTTACGCAGAAAATATAAAAAAGAGGCGGAGAGAGAGAGAGATGGTCCCAGTACAAAAACAAAGAAAACGTTTTTGGCATATTTTCTATACTGGTTTAAAGGGGAGGAGGGGCGTGACCCAACTCTGACGTCTCTGCGTCTACACGTCTGCTTTCTGCAACACAGGACCATATCCGGATTACTGTCAACAAACACAGACCGGATACGTGTTGGTGTTGGTGAGAGAAATATTGGGGATAAAACAGAAGTTTTCTCTGATTCTTTTCATTTCAAACTAGAGATTTCTGCACAAATTAAAATATGTAAATGTCTTTTGTTGGCTCTGGAAAGTTTTGAGGGACAGTTTCATAAAGCTAATTATGAGTTCATCAATTCAAGTTGCAGCCAGAATGATGACTCTAGATCTGTTACCAACAAAATATGCTAATTTGACTTCTAAATAAAAAGGCAGCTGTTTTTCTCTAATTGAATCTGTATTTCAGATGTTTAAAAGGTTTTCTGAATTGTAATTCATTTTTTATATTTGGAAACATTACAGAGATGATGATGGCGTGTTAGGGTTACCAAGCAACAACATTTATAAAAATAACCATTTGTAGAAGTTTGAGGGGATTACAACGAACGCATTTCAGAGAGCAAAGCTGTGCATCAAAATCTAATATTCTGTAAAGCGTTGTAGTGGAAACATGAGGTGAAAACATGAGGTGAATTTTGGGCAAATTGTTCTGATTTTTTAATGAATTTTTCTCTCAATTTTTTTATTTTAAATGTTTTTGTTCTCCTTAAATCTGTGAAATGGATCTCCAGTGTTTTTAAAGATATTATTCTTGGTTTTTTTCGGGTTGCTGTCAGAAAGCAAACGTATAAACCTGAGAGACGTTCAGTTCCAGTCATGTGATTCAGTAGAAAACAGAAAACCTGCGATGATATCAATAATAATAATACAACATATGTACAGTGATCCCTTGAATACTCACATTTATCGACAGGCATCGGCATGAAAATACTAAAATCTGAACTAGAAACGCTACTTTCTGTAGTTTTATCTTAAATACTTTTTTCTTTGACTCTATTAATACTGAAAAACGTTATTCTCTGTTTTTGTTTTGAAGGCTCGTATGCGTTCACATACACGATGAAAACATTTTCCTGAATATTTATGGCAGAAACCCCGGAACAAACATCTATATTTAATGTACACTCCGCTAACTACCTACACGCTGAATATTCTTAAAAAAAGGGAAATATCTTTTGGGCCGCCGCGCACTCCGACGTCCCGCGGCTACGCTAACTCCTCGTCATAAATACATTAAGGCCGTTAATAATAAATAGAAAAAAGAACATAAAAAAAGAAATCTCGTAAGCACTGTAGGTGTTGGGTTTTAAAAAATACTGGAGAGGCTCGTTCAGTTCTTGTGGGTTTTTTTTTTCGGCCCCTCGGACAAAAAACTAAAGGTGTGTGTAGTGCTGCAGGTAGCTGAAACAATCCGTCAGAGGGGGAGACAAGCGCCAGAATGACCATGGTTATCATCCAATGGGGCCAATTATTGAAAAAAGCCACCATTCAGAACATCATCCAGCTGATGAAACAGTGTTTTACCTCCACTGGATCAATTTGGGTATTGAATACATGTTAATTCACAATTTAGAAACTCCTTCAGGGCTTAACAGCACTAACACTAGTCTTCTACGTTAGCAGAATGAGTTAGCCGACACCTCCACCAACGGTTATTTTGGCTTAGATACGGTATAAAGAAGCCTCTGAGTCACTCCTGACCTCTGAATTTGGTTTCTACAGGGTCAGAAATGTAGGATTAGACCCCCGGATCTTTCATATAGAGCCAGTTAAACAGATTTTATGGCAAAAAATGACGTGTCCAAGCCATAATTGGCGGATTCTGATTGGCTAACGAGCTTATTCAAAGGGAGCCAATTAAGCTCTTGGATCCTCCTCTGAGAGACCTCCCTGGTTTACTCATTTATCTGCAGCACTAGTGGGGGGATTCTTCATTTTGGACGGACAGGAAGTCGTCGTGTTATTAAAAAAAACAGATAAATAAAAAAAGGGGGCGGGGCTAGTTGTTGGCGTCCGGGCTCTCCATTGGTTGGCTGCTGCTGCTGCTGGTGTTTTTGCTCCAGTTGGTGCTGAGCAGCGAGGAGGCATTGCTGTTGGCGATGGCGATGGCGGTGGGGGTGGCGGTGGGGGTTGTTGTGGTTGTTGTTGTCATGGAGACGTGGATCAGCTGGTCCTGCTGGATGAGGAGGATGAGATCCCGGAGGCGCTGCAGAGACGAGGTGGTGTCGCGCTGCTGCAGCAGGAGGCGCTCTCGCTGCTCCATGCACTGCTAACCACAGGAAACAGCAGCGTCAACTTCCTGTGTGTGTGTGTGTGTGTGTGTGTGTGTGTGTGTGTGTGTGTGTGTGTTTACTTTGAGTGTCTCATTCAGCTTGTCGTCCTGATCCTCCAGGTGAGTGAACTCCTTCTTCAGCTCCGAGTTTCTTCGGAGCAGCCGTCGCTTCTCCTCCTGCCGCACTGCTCACCACACACACACACACACACACACACACATTAGTACAAACACACACACTGTGATAGAATGATAATGATGATGATGATGATGTTCTTCTCACCGGTCTTGTGTGTGACGTAGGACTGGACGAAGTTCTGCGGCCACGACATGTTCTCTTTGTTCAGCACCTACACACACACACACACACACACACACACACACACACACACACACACACACACACACACACACACACACACACACACACATTAAAAAAATAAATGTATTAAATCACTTAAAATATATTTACATAGAAAACAGAAAAATAAAATAATAACTGAAAATAAAATGTCTGAATGAAGCCGAGTGGTTGAACTGTCTGCAGTACCTTCTTCTGGCACTTGGGGCAGTACCAGGGGCCTCTGGGGGGGGTCCTGAGGGGGGGGTGCAGGCAGGTGGGATGAAAGGCTCGAGGACAAACATGACACAGCTGCAGCTCCCCGTCCTCCTGACACACTGCACACACATCCTCATGCTCCACGTCCTCCTGAGGAAACACACACACACAGTTTAGAGAGGCCCGCTCTTCTTCTGTGGTGTTCCCTCTCCTGCAGTGTGGTGTGTAAATGGTCTTTCCGTAACACGGTGACATCACTACGGAACACTCACGCTCCTATTGGCTAGCGCTCCGACGCATTGAACGTGATAGACTAAGGGGGGCAGGACATCTCTAAGCTGGTTGACCAATCACAACAGAGCTAACCAATCAGAGCAGACTATAATAAATGGGTATTATTCTGCATGGCAACAACTTTCGCTGGTGTTCAGGATCAAAATAAACAAAGTAAATAAAGAAGAACTTTGTGAACACATGATGATCAGGACATACAACGCGCTGTGAGTCATGTGACCTACCTTCCAGCAGAAATCCTCAGAGTCTAGCATGTAAATGAAGCAGAGCAGAGTTAGTGAAGCAGACACACACACACACACACACACACACACACACACACACACACACACACACACACACACACACACACACACACACACACACACACACACACACACACACACACACACACACACACACACACACAGATGCACAGTATGATATTAGGGCGAGTTACGTTGCGTTCAGGGTCGCCCAGAGATCAGAACACTTGAATATTTATGTCATTTAATAGAAATGTTGTAGATTTCTCTGTTAGTTTGTGAAACACGTTTTATTTCTTTAGTTTCTGGTCGATGTTTGTTACCTCGTGCCGACAGGAAGAGCGAGCTGTTCAGGTAATGAGACGCCAGACGCTTACGCTGCAAACACAAGAACAAGTTAGGATAAAATAAACCGAGATTTAATCCATGAGATAAACGAGTCAACAAAAAGCCTGTTGATCCAAATGTCACTAAGCTCCTTAAAAATGTGACGAACAAGTAAAGTAAAAAAGGTCTAAGAAGTGAAACATTCTTAAAAGATTTGTAAGTAATATTTAAAATAAAAGAAGTTCTGCAAATAAATTAAAAAGGAATTTGCAAATTCAACAAATTCCATTTAGCTCATTCAAAAGGTAAACTGTTGTAAATAAAAAAGAGAACGATTTGCATATTTTAAAATGTGGATTTCCAAATATTATGATTTAGAAAATAAAAAACTGGAATTTTCCTTATTTTAAAATAACTTTGTTGGACGATAATATCTAATACAAATATCGTTGTTCTTATCCCGATCTTATTTCTGACCTCGGGCTCGAACAGGCCGCTGTACGCCGGGTTGGCCGTGCTGCGTCTCTTCCTCTCCTGCCTCTTCGTCTGGATCTCTGTCAACACAAAACTTTATTTAAAACGTCTCCTTCTTACAGAGAGAAACCCCTCTCACTGTGTCAATACAGTTTGATTTTATATCTGATTACAGGATGAGTTTACCTTCCAGGTGCTCTGTGGTGACGAGGCCCAGGGAGACCATGAACGCCACTTTCTGTAGAGCGCAGAGGAAGAGGAGCACATGTAACTCTTACAGACCTTCATCAACATGAGGGTTAAAGGTGGAAGGGTTGGCTTGATTTGCTCACCTCGGGGTCCTCGTCTTTCTTCGGGGACTTGGGAGATTTGGGGGTGGGCGGGGCTTCCTGTGTCGGGAGGTCTGGGTGTGGGGAGTCTTCAGAGCTGCTGGGGGCCTGAGGCTGGATAATTATCACCTGAACACAACAACAACAACAACAACGAGTGTTTGTTTACATAAACAAACATACAAGATATAAACAAACAAAACTGAGATTAAATCTGAGCGTCTCACCTTCACCGCCTCGCTGACGGCGGTCGTCCCAGAGGCGGGGGGGGCGGCGGCGATGATGGCGAAGGCGACACCGGGCCCCGCCGAGGCAACATGCTGCAGGGGGGAGGCAACAGGCTGCAGGGGGGAGACCGCCTGCTGCAGGGGGGAGACCACCTGCTGCAGGGGGGAGACCACCTGCTGCAGGTTGGAGGTGAGGGGGGAAGAAACAGGCTGAAGGGGGGAGGCAACAGGCTGCAGGGGGGAGGTCGGGATGGGCGAGGCGGCATTGGGAGAGGTGTGGCTCTGGCCGTTTGGGGGGTTGCAGGTGGAGTTGTGGGGGGGCAGCGTAGATCTCTGCAGGCTGACCGGCTGCTGCTGCGACCGGGGGGCGGGGGGGAGGCTGTCGGGGATCAAACTCTTAGGCCTGACCTGAGGGACGGGAGATAGAGTGGGAGAGAAAACAAGACTTTAGAGAACAACTTTCATCCTGTGAAGATCTGAGGTTTATACCGCCCTCTAGAGGACAGCTGTTAACACAGAGAGACTTTAAAGAGTCCTCTCCTGCTGATGTTCAGGTGTATATCAGTATGTAGAGTCTCTACTTTAAAGAGTCCTCTCCTGCTGATGTTCAGGTGTATATCAGTATGTAGTCTCTACTTTAAAGAGTCCTCTCCTGCTGATGTTCAGGTGTATATCAGTATGTAGTGTCTCTACTTTAAAGAGTCCTCTCCTGCTGATGTTCAGGTGTATATCAGTATGTAGTGTCTCTACTTTAAAGAGTCCTCTCCTGCTGATGTTCAGGTGTATATCAGTATGTAGAGTCTCTACTTTAAAGAGTCCTCTCCTGCTGATGTTCAGGTGTATATCAGTATGTAGTGTCTCTACTTTAAAGAGTCCTCTCCTGCTGATGTTCAGGTGTATATCAGTATGTAGTGTCTCTACTTTAAAGAGTCCTCTTACCTGAGGTAGCATGGTGGCTGCTTGTCCTGCCAGCCGGTGCAGGGAGCTGACTTGAGGCACCTTGATGGGCAGAGCAGCGAGAGTTCCCAGCATCTGAAAGGTACACAAACGCAACACAGACATTAATGAAACAGCAACAGATTAAACAATATTCTATATGTTGGTTTGTCCTCAGTTTATAAAGGCTTAAAACAACACGTTTGACTATTGTAATAAATGCATCCCCTACTACATGTTGTAAGATGATAAGATCTATAAATGCATGAAAGCGCCTATTTAAGGAGTCCGATGCTTTAAAATTGGGATTTTTGTTGCTTTTAATTACTCTATTTTCTTATAATAGTGACTCTGTATCAACAGGGTTGTAAATGCATGGATAGAAACGTCACTTTAGAGGCAGAAGTAGAAAGAAAAAAACAAATCAGAAGTAAAGTAAAATCAAAGATGGATGTTTGACATGCAAGCTACATATTTATCATATTGTTGCTTCGCTACCGTGACAAAAAAGCTTTTTACAAACAAACGTTACTATTACAATAACTTTATCACCTTTTATACGTCTGCAGACAATAAGGATGTGAATGCATGAGTGAAAGGGTGAGTGGAACGCAGCGAAATGTTGAGTTTTCCTTTTAAAACCTTCAACATGTGAGGTGGAGGCCTGTGATTGGCCGACACTGCTGTCAATCAAAGCAGCTCTCCATAATAACTGATCTGCTGTCAGCTGACAGAGGAGAAATGGCTGAAACTAAAAGGAGTAAATCCCCCCCCTCCTTTCTCTTTCTGTTACCCCCACCCCCCTCTTTTCTCTTATTGTGCTGCAGCAACGGAGAGGAGGAGGAGGAGGAGGAGGAGGAGGAGGGAGGCCTGTTTCCATGGCAACTGCAGAGATGAAATTCTTGCAGGCTTTCATTTCAATGATTGCTTCTCCAGCAGCTCCTCTGAACCCCCCCCCCCCCCTCCTTAAAGTCTCAGATGTGAGGGAAAACATGTGGAAATATGGACTCTTGTGATAATGCTAGTTCACAAACACACACACACACACACACACACACACACACACACACACACACACACACACACACACACACACACACACACACACACAAAATGCTAGGCTAGCAGTTTCCGTCTGCTTCCAGTGTTTGTGCTAAGCTAACACCCGGGTGCCCGACATATTCATTGTATAGTTTGTTTCTCCTAATTAGTATTTTTAAAGTTGGATCATATCGAGATTAAATCATGGACGTTTGTATTTATTAAAAAATAATTCGATATTTTTTCCAATTTAATTTCACGTTAATGATGAACTTTAGTTCTTAGTTACATTTTTTAAATCAAGTTTAATGTGTTAGGAGTTTAGGAAAAAACTCATTAATTTTAGTTATTTTTTATATTTAAATTGCATTTTTTTGCCTCAAATTCTCTGTTTCTAGAGTTGAATTTCCTTATTTTTTTACATATTTATGTCACCTTTAAGCACGCAGTCTCTGCTCCTCTGTTGTTGTTTGTTTGAAATTAAAGAACGAGTTTAAAACGCCTTCAATCTTCAGACGGTCAGTGGAGCGCTGTCTCCAGCAGGGGGCGCCTCTCTCTCCATGAGGAGGCTGCGTTCACAACACTGTAACTTTAACACTTCTTCAGTGTGTAAACAATGTGTGTGTGTGTGTGTGTGTGTGTGTGTGTGTGTGTGTGTGTGTGTGTGTGTGTGTGTGTGTGTGTGTGTGTGTGTGTCAGAGTTCACTGAAGGTCTGAAACTATGCAGTGTAAATGTGTTCACTCAGGCAGAGCAGCTTCCCATTACAACTCATCATTGATCCTTCAGAGAGCAGAGAGCAGGTGGTCTCTTACACACACACACACACACACACACACACACACACACACACACACACACACACACACACACAAATGTTTCTTCTAAGAACTTGAAATCTTTTTTATCGTGCTTTATTTTAAAATACATTTTGGAAAATAAAAATAAGTAAAATATAGATATTTATTTTGTATTTACGGCCTCGCTGTGACTCCAAACAGGCAGAGCTCTTCAAACAGTGATGAAACACAGGGTGTGTGTGTGTGTGTGTGTTTGTGTGTGTGCGTGTCGGAGAGCCTCGAACCTGCTCTGAATCTTAAACACACACGGAGCATGAGACGGGGAATCAGCCAATAAGAGAGCTCCGTTTGATCCTGATGTGACTCGACAAAACTTCTGAAGCTCGACTCGACGACAAAAACACACATTTATTATTTTTCTAAAATCTTCTTTGTTTTTATTGATTTATTTAAATGTATTGATTTATAAGATCATGTATTATTATTAAACTTACACTCAGATGAATAACTCTTTATTATTACTCATCATTTTGTATTATTGATTCGTCTACATTATTTTGTCTGTGACCGATAGACGTGTTATAAGCGTGTTGATGCCTGTGCATCACAGTCGCAGTGAGGAGCTGCAGACTGCATGCTAACAGGGAACACCCAGCTGCAGATTTACCACCCAAAACGTGTTTTATCCCCGCTCCTCTTTTCCTCACAGTAGTTCTGCTTCCTGGATAACAGAAGGCTCGATGGTGCTGTCTCGCTGCACCAGAACAAACCTCTAGACTGAAGAGCCATGATTAAAAAAAGGTTGAATAAATTTAAACTGAAATATATTTTAAAACATAATTATAAAAAAGTGCAATAAAAGATTAAAAAGTAATAAAATACAAAGAAACACAGAAAGGGAAAAAGGGTGCAATAAAAAATAAAGGAAGTTCAAAAATGGAGGGGTTTTCAATTGTCCTACGGTCTTTGAATGCTACACAGTGAAAACCTACACAAAAATCATCATCACATGACTTCCTGTTTCCTGTACCTGAGAGGGGGGGGGCAGCTCTGCTCTCCGACTGCTGGGGGGGGGCGACGTCTGCCCGTTAACGTGAGCCGTCACCATGGAGACGGGGGTCTTGGCAGGCAGCACAGAGATGGAGATGGGGGGGGCCGCGGGGGAGGTCTTCAAGAGGGACAGCGGTTTAGAGGAGCTTCTGACCGCCAGCTTCTGGAGCACAGGGAGGCAGAAGTCACACACAGACACACACACTGCTTTAAGCTGACATTAAAGAGTCTCTTAAGAAGCTCCTTAAATAAAGAGCATTTTGTTATTAGAAACGCAGACAAAAATGAACATTTGACTTTAATTCAACACATTTTGTGACAAATTACACCTCAATAATCGGGCTGACTGAAGCTGTTCTATTCTATTTTAATTTAGTATTTCTTTTATTTCTTGCTGCTATTTCAGTAAATCCAATTGTTGACATGTTACATGTAAATGTTGTTGTTATTATTTGTGTTTATTTAACTAATGCAATCATTCATAGCATTTTTTGTAAACTAACAGAACAAATATTTATGTAACTTTTATCTGATTTATTTCTATTATCTTACTTTTTAAGAAATAAATCAACAACAACGTAAACAAAATATATATGACAATAACAACAGGATTAAACTGAAATAAAATTCAACAAAGCAGAAAAAGAAACCAAAGTATTCAAATATAAAGTCAACCATTCAGTTTCTCACTGAGCCCCTCCCCCATCCTTCACCTCCCTCCACCACTGAAGAAGAAGAGGCTGAATATTTCATACTGAGTGTGAGTGTGTGTGTGTGTGTGTGTGTGTGTGTGTGTGTGTGTGTGTGTGTGTGTGTGTGTGTGTGTGTGTGTGTGTGTGTGTGTGTGTGTCCTTGTTGCTGCAGTAATTATTCTTTAAAGATGAAACAACTTCAGAGAGAATACAGAATAAAGATTGAATAACAAAGTGTAAAATAATAACTTGAATAAATTAGATTTGAAAAGATAATAAAAAGTTTAAATAAATGTTAATGTTAATAAAAAGACCCCTCCCATCAGAGCTCTCTATTATCCAGGCAGAGTGCATTGAGAGGGGGGGTGAGGGGGTAAACACAGGGGGGGGTTACATCCTTGTAGGGCACCCTGCTGCATCATCAATCAGACAGTCCACCTCAATGCTGCTCTTAAGGTGGACTGGAGAGAGGAGGTTTTAAAGGGGTGCAGAGGGGGGGCTGGTTTATCATTATACCTGCACTGCTCCAGGAAACACTCCACAGTATTCCCACTGATTCTGTTTGATTTATTATCTGAACTCAGCGTTTAGCTTGTATTCATTTGAAGCAATAACAATGACGTGTTTACATTTTGTATTTCATTTCATTTTAGGAAATACATGTATGTGTTTATTTCCTTTGATTGCATTCTGATGTACGTTACTATCATTTATTATATAATGTCACAGACCTTCACCTCCAGTCTGTCTCTGCACAGCTCTCAGACGGACCGGAGGAAACCTGCGTGTATTTAAATCATAATGATTTCTCAGAGAGCCTGTGGAGCTCAGTGGGAAGCATCAAACCCCCAACGCTATGGTTCTACTCTCATTGTTTCAGGGGATCAATGCACCCCCCTCAGCACCCAGGGGCCACAGTTATTGTCTCAAAGGTCACCCAGAGAAAAGGCTGCAGATTCAATTACACAAACTCCAGGATGCATGAAGATCACGAGCCAAACATCTGCATCTGACCCGCCACGAGCCGCGTCAGATCTGCAGGAAGTCAATACATCTGGGGGAACATCTCAACGTGTAATCAGACATCTCCTCTGCAGAAAACACACATTTAAACCCAAAAGGAAACTAAACTGATGCAAAACAAGCTGCAAGACGCATAAAAATCAAGGTGGAAACATCTGGAGAGAAGCAAAAGAAATGACGCTACGATATTTAGGAAACAGAAGCTGCAGAAGTCCTCCTGCGTGTCTCCGTGAGAGCTCTTTAATATGCGCTAAAACTTCTTTAAAGACACCAGACATCAGACTACAGAGCTGGTGCACAACAAGCTTTAAGATGCACGTAGATCACAGGCAAACATCTGGAGAAAAGCTGCTCTTTATGTAGGAATATAGAAGGTATTTCTCTGGAGAAAGTATGACAAAAAAGCGGCGAAAACATCTCAGCCTCTCATTAAAGTGAAGGGGCTGTGAGACCTCTAAAGACACCTGTGATCAGATTAAATAACTGAAGCAAAAGCAGCTCTCAGACCTGAGGATAAACACCTGTTTCCTTGCTGTGCACAACACCTGCAATTACCAGCCCAGAAAACACGCTGCAGAGTCCTGAGAAACGTCTCAGCGTTTATTTATCCGGAACACACACAACATAGGAGGATAAAAACAGTGTTTCCTTTTCTCTGCGGACCGACTTCAGAGCGTCCTCCCTGCATGAAGCGGAGATGAACCTTCAGAGGAAGTTATCCAGCGTTTATGTGCAGAAATATTATCTAAAACGAGCCATTTTCTCCACTTACTTTGAGAGTAGCGGCAGGCTTTTATCAGCGTCACCTTTCATCTCCTCAGCTTTAATGACGGGGGGAAGATGGGCTTTCTACAGGTTTCAAATCACCTTCCACATCTTATTCTGAAACCCTCTGAGCTGCTGCACACCAACGCCGTGCAAAACTACAGAAATGTTGAGCATGTGAGGCCAGTTTAAAGTGTGTGAACAATACAAAAACAAGCTAGAAAAAGTCTAAATATTCTTTAAACGCTGAAGGTGCCAAGGAGCGATGCTAATAATATCACGGTAAACTGTAAAAACTGAAATAACTTTCTAAAGGTCCCTGAACACATCATCTGTGAAGAGAGCTCTCATCATGAACATCAGGAAATCTGAGTTTAAAAAGGCCCACAAGAAGAGAGTCGTAACTAACACAAATAAAGACGACGAGGAAACACAAAGTAATATGTGGGTTTGAGCTACGAGGCGCTGACGTCACTTCCTGTCTAAATTAAGCCCCGCCCACCTTCAGGTGTAAATCCTGCTTCAGAGCAAAGCTGAAAATAATCGTGTCTTCACGTCTTAAAGCTGCTGAGTCATATATTGCATCTCCAACAACAAATAATCCAGAGCTCCGGTTCCTTTACTTCCTCTCCAGAAAAAAGGAGAGTAAAAGAAAGGATCAGAAATCTCAGTCTCAGTGTCAGCCTGCTGCCTGCCACGCGTCCCCCGCAGACCCCCCGGACATCCATCCCCTCTTTACTCTCCGTAAGCTGTCTCTGCATCTGACCAGACCTCTGACCCCCTCTCCATATCTCTGGACTCAGTAAACCCTTTCCGACCCACAGAGAGATTGTTTCCTGGCAGCACTTCAACATTTCAGGAGGAAAATCTGCATTTTGGTTTGAGGGTCCCTCAGAGAGAGGAGCGGACACCCTGTTATCTGGTGCAGACTAAACCCTGGATATGTATCTCATCCATACAGAGAAGCTCCTGACATGTTTTAATAACTGTGGAAACAGGAACACCTTTATATTCTGAGTGTCCATGTGTTTAATTCACACTCTGACCTCCTGCGGCTCTACAGACACTTATACTCAGAGGACAAACCACAGCTATACACAACTGAAGACACATGAACCGGATACACAACCTTTGAAGTATCTATCTCAGTCAGAAAAGGCATGACTAAATGCTGGAAATGGTACGGCTAAATATTGGGAAATGAAGTCATTTCAGAAACACAAATTATTCATTTCAGGCGAAGAATTGAGTCGCCTGAAGGCATGAATTACTAAAGAGAGGATAAGAGTTATTTAAGGGAATGATCTGAATCTTAGAGGACAAATGACTCCTGTAGAAGAACCATTTGTGACAGGACTCAGATAAAACTGACACTTCATTGAGGGTTAATTAAGCATCTCTGAGCTGCTCTGGTGGAAGGACAGATGGATTATGGGATGGAACAGAGAAACTTCTCTCTGGACTCTCTATATCACCACTGCATGAGGACACTGTGGTGTGCTCTGCTTTAAACTGAAACATTCTGGTCCTAAAGATCCTCGCATATAGCAGGGAGAGTGTCTCA
Source organism: Eleginops maclovinus (assembly GCF_036324505.1). Taxonomy (NCBI): domain Eukaryota; kingdom Metazoa; phylum Chordata; class Actinopteri; order Perciformes; family Eleginopidae; genus Eleginops; species Eleginops maclovinus. The sequence goes on from NC_086365.1 coordinate 16,942,273, forward strand.
TGTGGGATCAAAGATCTGCTGAAGAAACGGAGCGCTGCAGAGAGCAGGGAGAGCCAGACATCACAACAGAGGGACAATATAGTGAGGGTCTTAAAGTGTAAAAATAGAAAATAATTCTCTGTTTTTAAACTTTCCAACAGTCCCTGAACTCATCATGTGGGACAAACGCAGCCGTCAAGAAAAATCACCAAATCTGAGATAAAATGAAGATACCCCCTTTCCACATTCTGTACGTTTGTTTTGAAAGTCTGCAAATTGAGATTTTCCTCACGGAATAAATAAATGATATATAATAAAGATTAATAAATGGAGTTTTCAGATAAAATGAAAGGAAGAAGAAAAGGTGAAAATAAAAAGTACAGACTCTAAAAATAAAAGTATGAAGAATAAAAAAGTGTAAAAATAAATTAAAACAGAAAATCCTCAAAAAGAAACAACAACACTAAAGATGTCAAACATGTTTCTGTTTGACTTTTACTCTAGTTGCAGTTTGTTTGCCGTTGACAGTTAATGAGCAGCTTTGTTTCTTTAACCCCCCCCCCCCTTAAATATATTAAACCACATTATTCTGTTTCCAGATTAATTCACGTGTAAAACAGAGTGAAGGTAAAGGGACTTACATGCATGCTGCAGAGTACAGTGAGCGCTCATGGTAGAGGTGAGAGGTTCAGGGAACTTTGAGAAGAAGAAGCTCGAGGGGGGAGGGACAGCTGGGGTCTAAAGGGGGCGGGGGGGGGTGAGGAGGGGGAGTCTAAAGAGGGGAGGGGGGCAGCAGATGGACTCGGAACAATAGTGTGGACAGATGCAGCCACAAAGAGTCCCAACGCATAAAAAGTCTCAGAACACTGAAATGTCCCACAGCCTGCAGTGCACCCTGAATGCCACACGGGAGCTAACTAAAATGGAATTCATTAAAATAAATAAATATATTTAATAAAAACTGCTCAAAAAAATTGCAATTAAGAGAGGAAACATTTAAAAACGTACTAAATAATGTTATTAAAATGTAGACTCACAGAAATATATAATTCAGAGAAATATTTTTTTTAAACTCTGAAGAAATCAAATTAAAAGAAAAGAAAAAACTCAAACAAATACAAAGTAATTATAATAAAGATAATACAGAAATAACTTGCAAAAAAAAAGTATATAAAAGAGAGAAATAAATATTTTCTAATTAGTTTTCTTTTTTTTAGTGTCCCTGAATCCCCCTCAGTGATGAACATCTGTCATCAGATATCTGAGACTTCCTGCAGGACAAAGAGGCTCTGTCCCCTCCCCCACCTCTCTGTGAGACACACACACACACACACACGCACACACACACACACACACAATGCAAAGCTGCTGCGATCCAGGAGGATGTTTAGAAGCTGTCAGGTGTTGCCAACATGTATAACCCTTTAAAGAAACACCACTAACAATATAACAACAGCCATTTCTACGTTCTAAATACACGTTTACATCATTATTTTGGTCCTATGGATTATCGGTGTGTAATTGATTATGGACCAACAGTTTGTTATCAGAGTTTCTGCAGCAGGAGGGCAGCCTCCTCTTCCTCTCCTCCTGCACTGTGTGTCTGTGTGTGTTTGGAGTGTCAGTGTGTGTTAGTGTGTGTCAGTGTGTGTCGGAGTGTGTCGGAGTGTCAGGTGTGACGCTGTAATATCAGAGTGTGTTTCAGAGCAGCGGTAAATATTGACGGAGGGTCTGAAGAGAGAAGTCTGCAGCGTTCACACCGCCTGCTCTTCATCTGCTCAGGAGGAGCTGATCTATTCTACTTATTAATACTTTGTATATTATTACTTACTTGTAATTGTTTTAATAGTTAACAGCATTACTATTGTATTTACATCATCAGTCGTACGTCGTTTACTGCAGCGGGAGAGAGTGAGGCGTTCAATGACACCCTAATAATAGTAATATACTGTATTTGTAGAGCACTTTAAAAACAGCGTCATCTCAAGGTGCTTCACAATGCTCTGGGAGAAAGAAACAAAATGAAAGGAAATAAAAGCTAAGGATCAGATTTAATAAAGTACATCAACTCGTGAGCTGAGGTTCAGAAAGATAAAAGAGAAAGGTCTGAACATAAAATGAAGCAGTCAGGGAAACGCGGTGAGGAACAGACGAGGGCCGAGGGAGGAGAAAGCACGCTCTCCCATGCTGGCCAGTTTTGTCCGGGGAACAGCTAGGAGATTGGTGCTGGAGGACCTGAGGGTGCGTGATGTCTGTGAGTGTTGTGTACTCAGCAAGTCCTGTAGGTAGGGGGGCCTGTGGTCAGTGGCTTTGTGGACCATGGTGAGGACTTTGTAGTTGATCCGGTGGGTTACGGGGAGCCGGTAGAGTGAGTGGAGGAGGGGGGTGATGTGTTCTGAGTTGCGTGTTTTGGTGAGTATCCGGGCGGCACTGTTTTGTACACACTGCAGTCTCTGAGCTGTTTCTGTTGGTAGGCCAGCAAGCAGAGAATTGCAGGAGTCAATGCGGGAGGGGACAAAGCCATGGACCGGTTTTTCTGCCTCCTGTTTGCTGAGCGACTGTCGCATTATGGAGATGTTCCTCAGGTGGGACTACGAAGCTTTGCAGACGTTTGATGTGTGCTTGGAAAGAAAGGGATGAGTCCAGTTTCACGCCTAGGTTTGTGACAAGAGAGGAGAGAGGACCGGAGTGGCCATCGATGAGGATTTGAGGGATGTCTGCTTTGAGTAATGGACGGGGGGTTCCAATGAGAATGGCCTATTTGCTGCTGTTTAGTTGGAGGGAGGTATTTCTCATCCAGTGATGTATGTGGTGCAGGCATCTGGAGACCTTTGAAAGTGCTAGATGTTTATCGGGGCAGTTTGGAGGGAAATCTGTGTGTCATCAGCATCTGTATGGAAGAGTATGTTATGGCTCCTCAGTATTTGTCCCAGAGGCAGCATGTACATTAAAAAGAGAAGTGGCCCCAGGACTGACCTTTGGGGGACACCAGAGTAACGCAGTGTGTGTTGGAGGTGTTTTGAGAGGTATGATCTGAAAGAGTCCAGAGCCTTGCCAGTGATTCCCACCTCCTTGAGACGCTGACACATGATGTGAGGTTCAACAGTGTCAAATGCTGCTCTTAAATCCAGCAAGATGAGAAGGCTTGGGGGAGCCAGACCCAGCCGCCATCAGCAGGTCATTTAGGACCCTCACCAGAGCCGGTTCAGTGCTGTGAGATGGTCTGAAACTGAGCTGCTGAGAGTGGAGATGTTCATGAAGCTGGCGGCCCACAACTTTTTCCAGAACCTGCCAAGAAAGGCAGGTTTGAGATGGGGCGGGTAGTTTGAGAGTACCTCAGGATCCAGGCTGTGTTTCTTCAGGACTGGTCTGATGGCTGCCTGCTTGAGAGTGGGGGGAGCCTCACCACTCAACAGGGATTTGTTTATGATGGTGGTGGCAGTGGGAATAATGGATGGAGAGTGTGTTTTGTGAGATAGGAGAGATTCCTATTAGGGTTATGAGCGGCAGCTTTCTGATGACGTAGATGAGACGCTGGTGCGTCCTGCAGTCCACAGGGAAGGAGTGGCGCTCCCAGAGTAAACGAGGCGGCGGGAACCTCTGTGGATATAACGCGGGCGTTGGTCAGGTCTATGGACTTAATTCATACGACCTGAAGAGTCGATGGTGGTAGTATATTCCTTTTTTGATGCTGTGACCAGTCGAGCACCGGAGGCTAACAGGTGGTTGGTGACTGAGCTAGCTAGGCATGTCGCACCAGGACAGCAAGACAGCAGAGCAAGGCGGCCAGGCTGTCGCCCATGATGCAGTCACTGGTGCTCAGCCGAAGCAGGAGGAACCCGTCAGTGGCTGAAGATCCAGCGATGTCACGAAAGACGAGTGGGGTTAGCAGTGGGTTGCTACCTCAGCAGTGGAGGATTTTAAGGTACAATTGTTCTCTTAATACAGACGGCAGACTGACATGTCTGAAACAGGTTTAGGTAAAAACAAAGTGCAGTTTGAGCTATTTTACAGACATCAGGACTTCTTTTATACAACATTAAGTGTACCTCAGAATAAGGACCTTCTATCACATCGAGAATTACACTTTTTTACCTCAGAAGATTACTTTTGAATTTGACTAGTTTTCAGGAATTTCATTTTTTCTCAGATATTCATTTTGACTTTTTCCAAAATATGATGTATTTCTTGAAATCTCAATTTTTCGTATAATTTGACTTTTTTCTCAGAACTGAATTGTTTTCAACATGTAATTTTTTTTCATTCAGAATTAAACCTGAACTCTGGTTTCAGACAGAGGGTGAAAAGAGGAGCTGCAGCTCAGGCAGCATGAGAAAAACAAAGCTCTCTGAACATTACAGCATGGAGACATGTCCCAGGAGAGACACTACATACTGAAACAGGAGGACTCCAAGCATTGCAGAGTTTTGTAAATGACTGAACTCTCACCTGTCCGTTCTGTAGTTCATTGAGGCCTTTGCACAGCGTCTGGTTCTGAGGAAGAGGAGGAGGAAACATTAATGACACAAGATATTTAAAGACATCTTTCACTATTTCTGGACATTTTATCGACGGCTGTTTTGTTTGATTTTCATCTCTGCAGCCCCCCCCCCCCCCCCCCCCAGGTAAACCTCTGTCTGCACACATCTGTAACAGCAGGATGGATTTGTCACATTTAATCTAACGTTCAGACGTCAGCTCTTTATTTCCTGCAGCAGCAGAGAGGATAAACACACATTCATTCAGTATGCATTACTTTAACCACCGGACACACACACACACACACACACACACACACACACACACACACACACACACACACACACACACACACACACACACACACACACACACACACACACACTTTGAATATCTCTGACTGCTGCTCAGGGTTTTATATTGCAGTTCAGAGACGGAGGAATCAGAGAGATGACCTCTGGATCCAGAGCTGGGTGACTGGGAGGAAACCAGCAGGAACAGGTCTCAGATGGATTCCTTTCTGCTGTTCCTGTTTTAGAATACACAACAAGACTCCCAACAACACCGTGCTGCTGTGAGTCAGGAGGTTCTGCCAGAGCACGTTCAGGAGGAGGAATTCTTCAGATGAAGCTCATCCTGAGCGCTAACAGGAAGCAGCAGCCGGCTGTGTGTGTGTTTCTAACAGACGCTCGGCTGTAAATACAAATATACGGGGGGGGGGTGTTTGTTTTTGTTTAGCTGCATTCAGGGGACCATTAGAGAGTGGGAGAAACCATTCATTTCCTCAGAGTGAGCTGATTATTATCCTTAAACTACTATCTAATTTGTCCTGCTTTTAATGCTTAAATAGAGCAGTGGGTGAATATTATGAGAAGTGGATTTTTTATTAAATCAAAATAAACTTGTATGAACAAACAAAACAATGATTTCACTTCATTACATTTTTATTCATTTATTTAATCTATTATTTATTTTTTATTTGCCTTTTGAGAGGATTTCTGCAGTGAAAATGTTTCGCCTATAAATTCCTTCCACCTACAGGGAGGATCAGGTTGCATTGTGGGAAATGTAGGCTGTGGTGTTTTTGGAGCTTGAGCCATATTTAGGAACAAAAAGCTGCTTTGATTTCTATGATCAAATGTGTTTTTAAAGATAAAGGTGCCAGATGTTGGAGCCTCGGCAGGATGATGGGATGTTTTAAGTCCGGCTTCTTCATCTCGACACCTCGTTATATTTGGCATGTTGCTACGGAAACAAGCCCTCGTTAAGAGAACCGTTTCCTCTTCCTGCTCACACTGACGACACCTCGCTAAAGAGCAAGAAACACACAGTCATTATTTCACATTAGGCCGCGCCGCAAGGTAATCACTCACAGTCAGCTGATCTCACTCACACACACACACACACACACACACACACACACACACACACACACACACACACACACACACACACACACACACACACACACACACACACACACACACACATTTTGACTTAAAACTCTGATTATTCAAGTTTTTATTTCTGTGATTGAAAGTAGAAGATGATACTTGAATCTTCTATGAGAATTAAATGTTCCAGATACGAGAAAAAAATACCCTAGTGAATCTACTAGATTAAACTGCACATTCACGTGAAATAACCCCTCAAATACTCTCTTTGTTACGCAGCCATGTGCACATGTGTATTCCTGTGTTGCAGACTGCATACTGAGGCCTTGCATAGAGAGGCTGCAGGCGCTGAAATAACGGGGTTAATTTATCCGTTTACTCTGACAGCAGCTCCAAGTTAATAACTCATTATAATAAAAAGCTGCCGGATTCATGTCTTCCTCTGAGGCTCTGCTGACCACGCTCACATCTAATGCTTTAGACCACATCTTTGTTTACATCATGAGAAAACAACAGGAAATAAACATGAAGGATGCAGCTGAAAAGTCTCCCTTCAAAATAAAACGGACTTTATTCCAGATGAATTGTTCATTCAATGACCGAAAAAAGAAGAAATGTCCAACCCTCTTTCTTTCCTTCCGTTAAGGCATTCAATTGAGTTAAAAATAAATCAAAACATATTTTTCATTTACAAAACGCAGCACATCCAAAAACCGGCCTTCAAAATAAAATGCAACGCTGCAGAAAAAGTGCTGCACCTTATTTTATTATCTATTAATCAGCAGATTCTTTACTGGAAAAATAATCCATCACAGGACAGAAGATGTGTGTCTTAAAATCTCTGTTCTTCAAGGTTTCTTAAATATTCTGCTATTTTATTTTGAAAATCCAGACATTTCTACCTGCTGAAAATGACCCGAACAAGGTTTTCTAATAGGAATAATCACTTGTTTTTTTCCCAGCTTGTAGACCTGTGTGAGAGGTCGCAGGTGATGCAGGGTTCAGGTGTTTGACTCCAGATAAACCCGCTGTGAGCAGACGCTGGGGTCCGTCTCTCTGACCTTCACTGTGTTTACAGGACAGACTCCAGCTGCCGTCCCAACGTGAGGGAAATATTAACGCTGATGAGAAAAAGAATGGAGGAAGCATGATGCATAATGAGCCAAACACAAGCAGCTGTATGGAATGTGTCTGAACTCATTCAAAGTGTTCGTCTCCTTCAGCCCCGGCCCTGACTATTGCCCTAGGCGTGATTTCAGCTTGCTCCCCCCACCCCCCCCCCACCATGTAGGCGTAGTTTCAAACACCGTTAATAATTTACAAACTATTTTTTGTAACTTTTTTTTTCTCCTCCCCAATTTACGGCGCCCCGGATGGATGGATGCGCCATTCGCTATGAGGCTTATGCCCAGGACCGGCCCTGAACTCCTTCCTGTCTGTAGACCTTTCACTACACTTCTATATCCTTAAGTGCCCTAACAAACAGGTGTTTGCACAATGTATGAGCACAAGATATACGCTGACATCACCGCCATAAACCCACCTTCATAATCACATCACTAAATCTGATCAACGGTTTAATGAAAAACTAGTCGGGAACTACAACTCCCACAATCCTTAGCGGCAAAGCAGATAAAAAGCATCTCATGAAGCATCTTCCATCTCCCACACACACACACACACACACACACACACACACACACACACACACACACATACACATACACACACACATACACACACACACACACACACACACACACACACACATCCCCAGCTTTGATGCATTCATGTGCAATCAAAGAAAATCAGTCTTTTGCCTCCATGCTCCCTTTAAACCATCACTCAGTGCGACCTTGTCTTGGAGGAACAAATTAAATTCTCGTTTAATACGCCATGCCCAAGGACGACCCCCCCACCCCCCCACCACCACCATGGTTGAATTGGACCTCCAACCCACCCCCCATAACACACACTTTATCTGCTTTAGTGTGTGTGTTTTAGAAGAAGAGTTTCATCTGCAGGTCAAATAAATTGGATTTCTCAGATTTTGTCTTACATTAAAACAATTCAAATAAATGTTGAAACAAAGAAAAAACTGACCAAAGGTTATTGATTATACGACATTTAAAAGTCAAAGATTTAGAAAATATATATATTTTAAATGTTTTAATTTGAACTCGAAAAAAAAGGTTATATATTTTATGCCAAAAAAATCTAAAGATTTACATGAAAAGAAACTGATTTGATTTTGAGAAATGAACCACTTCCCTTGCAGCTTCATTACAGCACTTTTTCTGCGGCTTTCATTCTGATGTTCACCCGCACAAAATCTTGAATCATCTGCTTGTGTCTTTAAAAAGCGTGCATAATGAAATGAGTCTGGATAAAAACGTATGAAAGCATCTGAAGATTAATAAAATAAGACTAAAGACTTTACAGAGGAACTCCTCACATCCTGCAGATAATAACCAGAACGAGATCTGAGAAACAAAAGCAGCGTGATGCATTCAAGGACGTTTCTGCAGGCCTGTGAATGTGGCTATTCAAAGCCTGCTTTTGTTCCATCATCTTAAAGCCACTGTTTACTGCCTTGTTACCAAGCAACTCAAACTCAGGCTTTTTCTGCGCGAATAAAAACGTCCTTGTGCAAAATCATGAAAATGGTTTTGACTTTACAAAAAAAGAGATATTTTGAGATTCTAAAATTATTAATTATTGAGAAAGAAACGTCACAAAAATAAGAGAAATGTTGACCTTAATCTCAGACAATATCCAAGTCCTTTCCTGCTAAATGTCTGCAAAAGAAAAAACTCTGAAACTTTGAAGGAAATCAAATCAAATCTGCGATTATAAAACCATTGTTTAAAGACAAACCTGCCCGGCAACCGGAAAACATCAGCAGACCAGGAGACCTTCATCATCATCATCATCATCATTTACCTCTTTACACACTGTGCAGAGAGGCCAACACACACACACACACACACACACACACACACACACACACACACACACACACACACACACACACACACACACACACACACACACACACACACACACACGGTTATTTAACATCCTGCAAACTGAACCCGGAGATATTTAACTCGGAGACCTCGACTGAACGACTGCACCATATAAACTCATATTCACATCACCTGCAGCGCAGCAGGCTCTGATCAACTGAATGTTTTTACGGGTTTATTTTAATCACCAGAAGCACCTGAACGCCTCATTCTGATGTGTCTCTGAGTCACAGGGCAGCGAGGCCCGCCGGAGAAACACTCATGGTATTTTTAGGTGAGTCATCATGTGTGACCAACGCTTCTACCAGGAAAGAGTAAGAACTATTATCCAAACCTAAAATACAAATGTAAATTATTCTGCAGAATTATAGGGTTTACAGAGCATTTAGACCTTTATGTACATAAATAAAAGAACATAATGACGTTAAAGGATCAGGTGTACTCTCCCGTGGTACTCGAACGCACCATGGGGGACAAAAGCTAGGAAAAAACTAAACAAAAGCATCAAATCTTTTTCTCCGTATTTTAGTCACGCCTGTAAGAGAACTCGTCCTAAACAGAGGCATCATTTATTATAATTGTACTTCTAAATAAATAAATCCTTGTTGTCCTTTATGCTTACAGCTCTCACAGCCCGGCCTGGTCTCTCCCCTGATTTACTGTCTCTGCTCGGCTGACGTTTACGACGCTGTGGTTCAGGAGAGACGAACGACCTCAGTGACCTTCAGTGGAGGAAACACCAAGCAGAGGGGCTGATGGGAAGTCTGGGGCCGAGTATTCAGTCTTTAGGGTACATTTCTGTCTCCCCTTCCTCGTATATTCTGTCTTTCTGGGTGTTTCTGTCTCTTTGTTGATGTATTCTGTCTTTTCTGTGATTTTGCATCCTGGTTTGTTCTCTTTATAGTCCTTCTGTGTCCCAATTTGTCCTTAACTAATTAAAACCAGCACTTTTTCTGATCCCTGTGTCATAGTTCTGTTCCTCCACCTCTTAGTTTCTTTAATGATGTGATGCGTTCAGGTACTCTGCTGAGTATGAACACATATTGAGGCCTGACGCTGGATGTTAGTGGTGGTATTCTGTATTTTGGGTTGGTTCTGGTCATTTAATGTCTCACTATTATTATTTTCTGGGTCTTTCTTGGCATTTTTCGCACCTCTTCTTGTTTTCTGTATTTTAGGTTGTTTTGCATCCAGATTTGTTCATTTTACGTCTCTTTTTCCTCGTTTAGTATCTGTTTATAGACCGTTTGTGTCCCTGTCTAATTAGAACCAGCACTTTCTCAGACTCCTGGCCTCTCCTTCAAGTTGTCCTGACACCGCCTGGCTGTAGGTCGGGAGAGAGTATAAACACTCCGGGATGTTTGAGATGCAGAGCGCTTTGTCTTCAGAAAGAGAGGAATGTTTTTGTGTTTCTGCAGCAGCTGCTTCCTCTCTCATTCACATCTCTGATGAGCTGTGTGTGTGTGTGTGTGTGTGTGTGTGTGTGTGTGTGTGTGTGTGTGTGTGTGTGTGTGTGTGTGTGTGTGAAAGGCTTTTCTAGGAACAAACAATACACTCCGAGCCACACACACATCAGCAGAAAGAGGTCAATTATGGAGAAGGACTAACAAAGAGCAGAAACCCAAAGTGTGTGTGAGTGTGAGTGTGTGTGAGTGTGTGTGAGTGTGTGTGTGATTAGTCTTTGTTATGGAAAGGCTCTGCAGACTCCTGCTGTCTGACAGTGAGATGTGGAATAGTGCTGCAGAGTCCTGGGTCACGTTCAGGGGCCGCAGGAAAATGTAGTTTCTGGCAGTGTTTAAGTCAGGAGGAACTTGTTTTCACACAGAATATTAACACACTGCTTTCCAGGCCAGCATCACACAATGCTTTGCTTCTGTTCGTGCATTATTAAGTCTCTGAGTAGCTTCCTCTAAAGGGGGAAGTGGGGCTCGGTATTCAACAGGGCCAACTTCAAAGACCCTTTGAGAACTGGATCAGGTTTAGCAGCCCTGCAGAGGAATGCATCTTTAAAAGGTTGCATCTCATCCCATATTTTGTTAAATGTTCATTTTTCATGTGTTGCACTGAAGGGCATGTTATTATGGTATGGAGGTAAAGTTTGCATGGTACCAGTCATCAACTGTTGAACCCAGAAGATGGAAAATATCGAGAAACGAGACGAAAAATAGCACAAAACAACCAATGCTACAATAAAAACAGATGCAAGATGCCCAACACAAGCCAAACATCTGCAAAAAACAAGCTGCCAAACCACAAAGAGAGTTAACAACCAGAAGAGATAAACAATCACTACAACAGGATGCACAACAACCAGAAACACAGACAAGGAACCTAAAAATCACACAAAGCAATTCAAAAGGCACCAATTAGGACCAAAACACAATGCAAAATCACCAACCAAAGTATTCCAACTGAGGAAAAAGGGATGAAAATGTGTGCTGAAAGCGACCAAAAGGGACTGAACGTTAATCAGGACGGGTTCAGTTTGAAGGTTCCTTTTGATTCAGAAGCTCCCGTTCAGGACACACCACTACAAACAGAGTTCAATCCTATATTTCTTCTAAAAAGCCAGGATTTTATCAGTTTAACCTTTATCTATCTCATCCTGCAGAGATACGCTTCAACACACGGTTTATTTACAGATCTTCAGCGCCTTAAAGTCTGCATTTCTCCTGCTTTCTAACCGTGTGCTTTGGAGAAATCAACAGTGTGGACCTGCTGCTCAACGCCTTGAAAGTGTGAGAAGTGGATTTCATTTTCCCCAAACGGCTGTGTGTGTTTGGGTTAGGGTCGTACTTTATGGGGGGAGGCGGTAAGCTTTCCTTTTTGTGTTATATCTTTAAGATCATTTTGTGTGTCTTCTTTGTTGGTTTTGCTTCTCTTTTGGTCAATTTGTGTCCCAAAATAAAAGAGACCCAAAACGACCTGAAGCCGGGTTTGTCCTGAACACCGAGGGGTCGGGTTGAACTTGTAAATACTAAACCTGCTGATATAATTGACTGTAACTTCAGAGGGTGTGTGTGTGTGTGTGTGTGTGTGTGTGTGTGTGTGTGTGTGTGTGTGTGTGTGTGTGGTATTTAAATGTGCAGGAGAAACACACTGATGTCCGTGAAGAAGCAACAATTCCATTTGTCTCCGCGTGAAATCGAGCACCGAGTCGGGCAGCAGAAATCTCTCACACACACACACACACACACACACACACACACAACCTGCAGAGAGGAGAGCTTTCTGAATCATTACAGCAGATTTCACGCCGCTGGGAGCAGGATAAAGGACAGCTCTTCTCTCTGGAGGAAGTCATTGTTTTAGTCTCTTCATTTATTAAATGTCCTTTTCTGGTTATTCTGTGTCTCTTTATGGTCATATTTTGTATTTTGCAGCTAATATAATCACCTTTAGGGTCTTTTTGTGTCCCTTTTTGACAATTTAAGGTCCTTTATTAGTCATTTTGTGTCTTTTTCAGTCATTTTCAGTCCCTATTTGGTCCCTTGGTGTCCTATATCTGTCTCAGTTCTTGTATGCAGAACAGAGCATCATGTCTTGTGATATTAAACGGAGAGTTCTGGTGTTCCGGAGGAATAGCCACAGCTGTACAGCTTCTCTCTCCTCAGAATCCCAGCAGTCAGCAGCTCCCTGCTTTCTGCAGCATCAGCGCTCTGAGAGGAGCTGAAGTCAAGAGTTAGCCGCTGTAACGAGAGGCTGTCGCTGCAGGGAGAGAGGAGCTAACAGCTGCTACCTGTTAGCACGATGCTAACAACACACACACACACACACACACACACACACACACACACACTAATAACCTGTTAGCCTGAAGCCTTATTTTACAGAATAAAATAAAGTATATAAAGAGGAATAAATAAATGAAAAGATGTATTTATAAAAAATAAGGAAAAGTAAAATAAATTCAAATGAATTAAATTTAAACATTTCTAAAAGAAATATCACATAAGTAAATAAAACATGGAAATATAAAGAGGAATACATATTAAATAAATAAATATGTATTCTTTTATATTTACTGCTTTGTTTTTTTAATACTTTTACATCTTCTAGTTTTTTCTCGGGCTAGTTGATATATATTATCAAAATGAATAAACTGCCGTTATACACACTTTGTAATTATGATTAATGAAATTATAAATGAAAGGTTTTCATAAAACAAATCTGTGCACAGCCCCTTACTGCCATCGACCAATCACAGCAGCCGCTACGGGTCACGTGGACCAATCAGACGCCTTTGCATCTCATTATAAACATCACTCTGGTTTTAATATGCACATATATTACAAAATGACCCGGTTTCTCAGAGTAACTTCTGGAGAGGAATCAAACCGGCACCCTGCGCCAAGACATCAGTCAGCCTGGTTTCCGTCCAGAACTGACGAGAGAACGTTGATTCGAATGTTCCACAAGCGAAGGGTCCGTGCTCTTTACACCCTTTGGATTTTTCTGGATAAATTTAGAGGTTATTTTTTGTGTAAACTAAAAAGTGTGTTTCCAGCCTTCTTTATCTGGAGATTTGCTTCTTTATTTCATATTAAAGTGAATATATTTGGACCGGTAAACACATCATGGACTCTGAGATTATGGGATGGATATTTAAATATATTTTCTGACTTTTTAGAGGGATTACCTTTCCTATTTTACAGGGTTTTTTAATGTTATATAAATGTGTTTTTTTACCTCAGTGTGTGTGTGTGTGTGTGTGTGTGTGTGTGTGTGTGTGTGTGTGTGTGTGTGTGTGTGTGTGTGTGTGTGTGTGGGGGGCAATTAAATGGGTTCAAAATAATCGGAAACATGACATAAAATAATTAAACATGGAACAAAAACTCTGAATTACAATCAGTTTTTATGAGACATCAAACACAACACGTCTTCTTTATAGCGTGTGACGCTCCTGAACGCACCGCAGGCCACATAAATAATTCCTTACTCATGAAATGGGAACGTCCCAGGAGCATCTGAACGCACCACCGTCTCAGGTTTAACTGTGTTTGTTGTTTTTCTCTTTCATTTAATTAGTGAAGACGTGCAGAAAAAGTGCATTGAGTGGAGAAAAGGTAAGGACAGGTGACCCAGACGCCTCAAAAATAAACACCTGAAAGAGTGAATGAGCAGGAAGCAGCTGAGTAACCATGGATACAGATGCTGCTCTTACTACAGGAGCTGGAAATCCTCTGAAGTCCAGAAAGCAGATTTCGTTTCTCGAGTTAAAAAGTCAGAATTAAAAAGCTGATAAATCCACGTCCTGCTCTCAGAACCACGAGGAAATACAGAGAGCAGCCCACCGGCCTCTGGAGCAGAAACACAGCGATCAGAGAGGGTCTCAGGGAGGGTCTCAGAGAGGGTCTCAGGGAGGGTCTCAGGGAGGGTCTCAGGGAGGGTCTCAGAGAGGGTCTCAGGGAGGGTCTCAGGGAGGGTCTCAGGAAGAGGGTCTCAGGGAGGGTCTCAGGGAGGGTCTCAGGGAGGGGTCTCAGGGAGGGTCTCAGGGAGGGGTCTCCGAGAGGGGTCTCCGAGAGGGTCTCAGGGAGGGTCTCAGAGAGGGTCTCAGAGAGGGGTCTCAGAGAGGGTCTCAGAGAGGGTCTCAGAGAGGGGTCTCCGAGAGGGTCTCAGGGAGGGTCTCAGGGAGGGGTCTCAGAGAGGGTCTCAGAGAGGGTTTCAGAGAGGGGTCTCCGAGAGGGTCTCAGAGAGGGTTTCAGAGAGGGGTCTCCGAGAGGGTCGCAGGGAGGGTCGCAGGGAGGGTCTCAGAGAGGGGTCTCAGGGAGGGGTCTCAGGGAGGGTCTCAGAGAGGGTCTCAGGGAGGGTCTCAGGGAGGGTCTCAGGGAGGGGTCTCAGAGAGGGGTCTCAGAGAGGGGTCTCAGGAAGGTCTAAGAGTGGGTCTCAGAGAGGGGTCTCAGAGAGGGTCTCAGAGAGGGTCTCAGAGAGGGGTCTCAGAGAGGGGTCTCAGAGAGGGGTCTCAGAGAGGGTCTCAGGGAAGGTCTAAGAGTGGGTCTCAGAGAGGGTCTCAGAGAGGGTCTCAGGGAGGGTCTCAGGGAGGGTCTCAATGAAAGTTCTCGGAGAGGGTCTCAGAGAGGGGTCTCAGAGAGGGGCTGCAGGACCCCCTCTGATCCAACCTGCACTCCTCCTGTTGGAGCGTCACTGCGGTTACTTACCCGCCAAATAAAGCGTCTTTGAGCCCCTGCATGAACCCTGACTGAGTCTCAGGACTCCACAGAGGTATTAAACATGTCCTCCTGCAGGCTCTGAGGGAGGGGGGTCTCTGGGTGTCCCTGCTGAAGGACTGGGACATCATACCGGAAGCTACATCACTCCTCCTCTCGTCCCTGTGCCTACTCCCAACATGGAGACCCTCCCTGCAGCCCCTCGGTGTGGAAACTTCCCCCTGTGACCCTGAGACGACCTCCAGACCCCCTCCCCTCTATAGTAACCTCTGAGGACTTTCCTCTGGATGCTGCAGCCTGTACGGGGCGCTGTGTCTGTGCAGCAGCTCTGTGATTACACGCCGCTCCCCTCCCCCCCCGCCAGACCAAAAACAGCATCAAAGCAATCAAAATGGAAATGTTAGGCCTGAATGGGGCCCATCCCCCCCGCCCCCCGCCGCCTCCTGCAGGAAACTCTGCAGACTTTCTCCTCTCCTTGTTACACAACCCCCCCCCCGCTCCTCTCAAAATGGAAGCTTCCACTACAGAGCAGAAGAGGATAACACACACACACACACACACACACACACACACACACACACACACACACACACACACACACACACACACACACACACACACACACACACACACACACACACACACACACACACACAGGAACAGAAACTGGATTAAAAACATGCCGCTGCAACAAACCAGGAGCTGAGGAGCTGCAGGACATCGGATTCAATTCAAGAGGAGCAGAGCTGCTGATCATTCAGATAAAACTCAAGAAGTCCACACCATGTTCTGGGAATTATTCTGAAATGTTCTGCACAAATAAAGCATGCAGTGAAAGCACCGAAGCTGCAGGGAGTCGGATCAGACTGATGGAGGAATAGCGACTTGTTTCTCTGGATCTGCACAACTTGAACCGGTTTGAAGGCCCATTTTTCCAAATAGAGAACCCCACTTTACAGCTCTGAACCTGCAGGACATCGGAGCGATTCAAATGAAAACACAAAAGAAATCCACCTATTTTTCATGGACTCTTCTGGAATGATATAAAGCAAATAAAGCGGATTCATTTCTCTCTTCTTAATGGATTTCTACACAACTCGCATGCATGTGCTGCATCAAAGTCAAGCGGATTCAAACCTGTGGACTCCCAGTATCAACTGATATTTAACATACTTCACTCAAAGACAGCGGGACATCGGAGATTTTAAAGAGAACCAGAGAGAGGGGGAACAAGACGCTGTTAAATCAAATAAAACACAAGAAATCCACCAAGTTTCTGTGATGTCTTCACCCTGAAACATTCACTTATTATTGTATGTTATGCACATCTACTATATGCAAATAAAGCAGGAAATAAAAGCTAAATAAATCTATTTTTTAATGGATTTCTGCACAATTTACATGCATGTCTTTTGTGTTTTACTGAACCAAACTCAGTTCAAATTTTGTCTAATTCTAACCTGTGGATTGAAACTGGAAAGCTGCAAAAAGCCCACTTTAGTTAATCTGACGTACGTCACAGAGGCACTGCTGAAGTTACATATCAGCCAAATTAAAAACCACTTCAAGAGCTCAGAAACTGCAGGAAATCAGAGTGATTAAAGAGAAGCAGAGGGGGAAAGATGCTAATAATTGAAATAAAACACAAGAAAATGGCCTGTTTTTTATGCATTCTTCTTGAACGATATGCAAACAAAAAGCATGAAATAAAAGCTAAGTAATCTCTATGTTTGAAGGATTTGTGCACAACTTGCATGTGTTCTGTGTTTTACTGAACCAAACTCAGGTTAGATTTTATTCGATTATTAATAGAAAAGCTTACTTCAAGTACTCAGAAAGTGCAGGAAATCCGAGTGATTGAGAGGGGGAACAAGCTGCTAATGAATCCAACGTAACAGGAAAACAGGAGGATGAGTGCAGAATAATCTATGTTCTGTGAATTCTTCTGCTACTTTATACAAATTAAATAAAAAGCAAACATTGAAACTAAAAGTCTATCTTTAGGGGTCAAACTCAATTCTAGAAAGTACTTCATAAGAAACCATAGGTTATGATTTGAGTGATCTGTTGAATCGAGTAATAGTTTGGAAAGTAGTGACAGGAGTTACTGGACTGTTCCCATTAGAAAAACACGTACTGTAACAGAGTTCTAGAGAGCCAGACATTAGGATTTATGTAAAGGAAAATACTCTCAGAGGAAACGCTGTCTCTGGAGTCTCTCTCCAGGAACAGTCCTCTCAGGGACTGCATGAGTCTGACATCAGTCCAGTTAGGAAGTACTTTTACTCAAGTACAATGTTGAGGTACTTTTATTGCAATGTTATGCTACTTTGTACTTTTACTACAATTCAGATGTACATGGTGTACTTCTACTTTTACTCAAGTACAAGATCTGAGTACTTCTACTTTACTCAAGAACAAGATCTGAGTATTTCTACTTTACTCAAGTACAAGATCTGAGTACTTCTACTTTACTCAAGTACAAGGTCTGAGTACTTCTACTTTTACTACAAGATCTGAGTACTTCTACTTTACTCAAGTACAAGGTCTGAGTACTTCTACTTTACTCAAGAACAAGATCTGAGTACTTCTACTTTACTCAAGTACAAGATCTGAGTACTTCTACTTTTACTCAAGTACAAGATCTGAGTATTTCTACTTTTACTACAAGATCTGAGTACTTCTACTTTTACTACAAGATCTGAGTACTTCTACTTTTACTACAAGATCTGAGTATTTCTACTTTTACTACAAGATCTGAGTTCTTCTACTTTTACTACAAAATCTGAGTACTTCTACTTTACTCAAGTACAAGATCTGAGTACTTCTACTTTTACTACAAAATCTGAGTACTTCTACCTTTACTCAAGGTCTGAGTACTTCTACCTTTACTCAAGATCTGAGTACTTCTACTTTTACTACAAGGTCTGAGTACTTCTACCTTTACTCAAGATCTGAGTACTTCTACTTTTACTACAAGGTCTGAGTACTTCTACCTTTACTCGAGATCTGAGTATTTCTACTTTTACTACAAGATCTGAGTACTTCTACTTTACTCAAGATCTGAGTACTTCTACTTTTACTACAAAATCTGAGTACTTCTACCTTTACTCAAGGTCTGAGTACTTCTACCTTTACTCAAGATCTGAGTACTTCTACTTTTACTACAAGATCTGAGTACTTCTACTTTTACTACAAGATCTGAGTACTTCTACCTTTACTCAAGATCTGAGTACTTCTACCTTTACTCAAGATCTGAGTACTTCTACTTTTACTACAAGATCTGAGTACTTCTACCTTTACTCAAGATCTGAGTACTTCTACCGTCACTCAAGATCTGAGTACTTCTACCTTTACTCAAGATCTGAGTACTTCTACTTTTACTACAAGATCTGAGTACTTCTACCTTTACTCAAGATCTGAGTACTTCTACCTTTACTCAAGATCTGAGTACTTCTACTTTTACTACAAGATCTGAGTACTTCTACTTTTACTACAAGATCTGAGTACTTCTACTTTTACTCGAGATCTGAGTACTTCTACCTTTACTCAAGGTCTGAGTACTTCTTCCTTTACTCAAGGTCTGAGTACTTCTACAACAAGGTCTGAGTACTTCTTCCTTTACTCAAGATCTGAGTACTTCTACTTTTACTCAAGTACAAGATCTGAGTACTTCTACTTTTACTCAAGTACAAGATCTGAGTACTTCTACTTTTACTACAAGACCTGAGTACTTCTACCTTTACTCAAGATCTGAGTACTTGTACTTCTACTACAAGATCTGAGTACTACTTTAATCCAGTACAAGATCTGAGTACTTCTACTTTACTCTAATAGAAGTTGGGGTTCTTCTCCCTCCTCTGGTTAAACTTCAACTCCATAATGTGTTTTTAACTTAGTTCCTAAAGTAGATATTTAAGTTAAATATCAGCGGAAATTAGGATTATACCATACAGTTTTCAAACGACGTCAAACAGTATGAGTTTATCTTTATTATTTGATATCTCTTAAATTGAGCCTAGTATTAAGGGAGTCTGGTTAGTGTTAAGGCCGGCTGTTACTTAACTCTAGAGTGCATATTTAACTGAGTTTCTAAAGTAGATATTCGAGTTAAATCTCATCCGAAATTTAGTGTATATCTTTAGGTAGTTGGTTGAATCCCAAAGTTAAGACTTGAGTTATTATTTATTTCAGAATATACAAGTTATCGGTTAAATTGAGCATAATATGAATGGAGTTTGGTCGGTAGTGAGGCCAGCAGTCACTAAACTCCGCCTCTGAACGGAGTGTTTTTAAGTGAAAGGCCTTCGGAGGAGTTCGGCTTTTGTTTTTCTGGATAACGGTTCATAAACAGAAGGCTTTCGGAACTGTTCGGAACTGTTCGGCCCTTCGGAACAATGGGCCTACAGAGCAGACAGTCGGGTTGCTGGACCAGGACCTCGCGGCGGGGCGGTGCTTAGCAAGACCTGGAGCAGCCGGAGAGGAGAGGAGCTGGCCGCGGTGCTGAAACTCAGCTACCGGCCTCCCTCTCCCTCAGCATCCACCCACAGCTGCTGATACACGATTTAAGAACCCTCAAAGTCACCGTGGAAAAATATACTAAACCGTGAAAAAAAAGTGAAAGTAAGCGAATCAAACGCACCGATGTGGTCACGTGACCCGCTTAGAAATAACCCCAGAATAAAGTAACAAAACCGAACAAAAGACGTTAAAAAGCGACTAAATAATAACAAATACGGTCATTTTAACCAAATAAACTTCCATCAATATGTCTCCGGAAAAAACTCCGGATACTTGGAGCTCCTTCATCGGCTTCTTTTCTTTTTACTCTCCACAAACATGTCGACAAAATGGACGCTAACATTTTTACACAACTTTCAGCATTCGTCTCCGAGACAAGCAGCAGAGGTTATTGTGCAACACGGTGAAGAAAAACAGCAAAAAGGAGGAGGATGGAGCACTTTTATACAAGACTCCATGTTTGTTTTGGGCTAGTTTAACAGAAGAAAAGGCATTAAAAAAAAGCTTACTTGTTTATCACTCAGTGCTGTTATTCTCCTGTCGTGCAGCTGTCTCTTAAGCTCTCCATCCTATAAAGAAATAAAGATTATATATCACACACACAAAGCGATGATTAAAAAACAACAGATTAATTACTGATAAAGTTTCACTCCCTCCCTAGTAATCCACTCGAAGAAAGCTCCCTGGATTAAAATAAATATTTATTTAATTACCTGTGGGTCTTGCTTCATCTGTGCAACTAGTTTAGTAAGAAGGATGGAGGATGTGTGGAGGAAAAGTGTCTCAAGTTTAGAGTAAAAGGGAGGAACAAAGCGGGGGAGAAATCATGGATTTTTAAAGAAAACTGGAGGCGGGGCTCCATTCATTTCTATGGGAGAAGCTCAATGGCGCTTGAAGCCCAAAGAAGAAGCAAAGGTACCCGTATGTGGGTCCACTGGGCATGCGCAATGAAGTTTTCCCTTAGGCCCCGCCTCCTATTTCCTGCTCTCTGTCAGTCAGATGTATAGAGAGGTAAAAAAAAACTAAATAAACAAAACAAGCGCATTTGTTTAACTTTAACACCCTGGTAATTAAAATAAACGCTTTAAACGAGTTCGTGCTGGTACTTTATTTAGCTTTAAAAAAAATACACACTCATTTACAGACGTTTCTTTCCCCAATGTAAAGTCAATGGGAAAAGTCTTTTTGGGCCAAAATGACGTCACAGCAGGTGTAGTACTCACATTTGGCCACAACGGTCATTCATAAAAATCTGCTTCAGTTTACAGGCAAACTTCCTGATGATAGAAGCCACTGTGCACCTCATAAATATGCAGGTCGCGTCCCGATCACCACCACCACCGCATTATTATCACTCCAAAAAATAATGTTGCTTAGGCAAAATACACCGTGACATTAAGCTTAAAAAGTATCGCGAGAAGTGTACTTAATTGAGACTTGTTAGTGGTCTCAATGTGGATTTTGTGCAGTTATCTCCCAGAGAATAATTTAACACACACACACACACACTTGCTCCCTTAGAATAAACACGATGTTTCACTTACCTGATGACATTGGATTTCTACTTTCAGCGCCTCATGCAGGCCCTGTACTTCCATGCTGTATCCAGAAAAACACTTTTATTCCACTTTCGTCGCGGCCGGTGCAAAGTTTAAGTGAATTAAAAAGATTTTCTGTAACAATTGAAAGAAGGAGAACAACTCAGGCTGCAAAAAGCAAGTTCTCGCTTCTTCTTTTTTTTTTGCACGGCTAGGGACTCATCACACACTTTCCGCCCCGTCTTCAAAAGTGCTCCAAACCCGGGTAAAGAGCTCCGGTACTGGTCCAGTTCTGACTAGATAAACGGCCGGACGTCGAGGGGTCCGACGGGGAAACCGGTTAGCTTTTCTTTCGGTAATTTTAAGTTGAAAAACGGGAGGACTATTTTTTTGTCCGAGTCCGCGGATTGATTTCACTTTGCCTGGGGAAAAGTTGCGCTTCGGCTGTCAATGGTAATTCTGAAGAGAAGTACCCGGATAGAGCGTGAGGCGCATGCGCACTGAGCCGGGCCGGGGGGGAGCTACACAACTACTTCAAGGAGTGTTATGATAATAAATAAATAACTAATGTATTAATAATTAAATAAATAGTTAATAAAAAATACAAGTGTAGAAAATAAAGTAGTGAAACAAAACAGACAAACAAAAGTGGAGGATAAATAATTACATGAACAAATAATGAAAAGAATAAAAACATGTCATCAAGAAGTGTTTATAACTGAAATCTATTTATGAATAATCAAATAAATAGTAAATAACAAAATACACAATTAAATTCACAGAAAAAATTCATAATAAATAATATAATACCAAAATAAATATCAGTAAATACATACTGGAAGTAATTAAATAAATAAGAAACTGTCTAAGAAATAATAGCATTAATAAACAATATACAATATTTGTTTATATTGCACTTATAAAATTAATCGATCAAATGTTACAGGTACTTTTGGTCATGTCTATGAAAAGTAAAAAAATACACATTTCCTATCTATGTTATTTTTTGACCTTCAGTTTATCCACTTCATTCACATTAAGGTGATGGACTCTTTATCTAACTTATAATTATTGCGCTACGTTATAAGTGATTTAGTTGTAAATATTCATTAAAAATAGCCATGGTTAGACCTTTATATTTCAAGCTACTATACACTTTTAATGTATACTATAGTTTCAGCAGATTGGTATATTAGTCTATTTTGTTCTGTATATGTTATAATGTTTAGACACTCCTCTGAATAAAGGTCTAATTTAATGTAAATATTGGGGTTTTGTTTGTTCTCTGTTGTATCTTTTAAGTCATTTTTGAATTCTCGTAGACAGAATAATTTCCCAACTTGGGATGATTAAGTATTTATATATCTCCATCACTAACAAACATGGCAGCAGCATCCCAACTAACTAGAAAGAGACCAGGAGAATGTGGGCTTAGAGAATACAGAGATAAGTCTATAAACACGAAGCCTTCGTCCACGTCGTGTGTTTGTTCCCGGCTCTTCAAACACAAAGAGGCCAAAATATGGCAGTTTGTTCCCAGAAATCAGCCTCTCTTCCCCCCATGTCTATCAGCCTGACCCCCGCCACCTCCTCCTCCTCACGCCCCTTTTGGCCACAACACGCGCTGCCATTCGTCGAAGCAGCTCGGGGGCGGGAAGACTGAGCCAATGAGGAGTTGCGCACCTCGAAGGGCATCTGCGGCGCTCAATGAGAAGAGGGCGTCGGAGGAGTATGTGATCGGAGAGTTGATGAAGATGGCAGTTAAATTTATCGTTGACAGCGGACAACTTCACCGCAGTTTTAAGCACAAATATGAACCTAACATGGCCTTTATGTGTGTTTTTCACAAGTAGAGATATATAGTAAGCATTTCTGATTGATATAAAAGAGTAGTACCATGGACAGCAGCCTTTATTTCAACGCTGATGTACCTTTTTGTCCCTCCGTACTCCATGTTGTTTATTAACACACTTAAGATATACTTTATTCATGCCAAATTGGGATTTATTGTTCGTCACAGTCTCGTGTAAGAACAACACATTGTACATCCTGTCAAAAATAAAAAGGGTATATAATATAAACATCTGAAAATAGAAATACAGGTTTTTTTATCCACGTCCATAAGCACACAGCCTGCCTACAGAGGAGATGAAGCAGTAAAAGTTGTTGTTAGTCAGCAGCAGAAAGTAGTCCCTGCACCCCCTCCCTCCGGATCCTGCTGGACCCCTCCCCCACCAGCCTGCTCTACATCAGCTGCTTCATTTCACGGATCAGCAGTGAAACTCTTACAGTCTGTCCGTCTGTATTTCTGTCTGTCTGAATCTGTCTGTCCCTCTGTCTGTCTCCCTGCTTTAAGCTGAACGGACAAACACGTATTTGAGCTTCTGTCCTTTTGGTTTTATTTGTATCGTGTGTGCAGGGCTGGAGCCAGCATTTAAATACTGGAGGAGGTCAGTCCAAGTCCCCCCTGAATCCAAGTCCCCCCTGAATGCAAAGCCCCTCCTTTTCTTTTGGATTATGCTCTACCCAGAAGAGAGAAGCAGTGGTTTTGTGGAACAATATGAAAGTTACGGTGCTTTCAGTGAGAAATATTTACTAAGAACATCATAGCGGATATGTGTAGTACTACATTGTATTTGTATGTCTTTGATTAACATCCAAAGTACCAATTATTGAAGTACATACTAAGAAGTAAAGCTCCATGTATTAGAGTACATAATAAAGTACCATGTAGTAAAGTACATTTTTGGGGGGAAATTAGAACAATCTTACATATTTATTTTGTTTATTAATGTTCTATCTATTGATGTATTATTATTTCTTATTTAGTAGAGATAGAAAATACACAAGACAGTTTAATTACAAGCTCTCCAAAAAGTTTTTAAACTGCTATAATCTGTCAAATATTGGATAATAAAGAAAAAACACACGCAAGGTGTTTTTTGACGTACAAACAAAGTCTTGAATAGTATTTATTAAAGACTTATGAATGGTCATACATTGATATATTATAAATCATTATTGAATATTCTTGGCCTACAGCTATGTCATGTTGCATTCAGGGACATCACTTACTTTCTGAAAGAAGTTTTTCAGTCAACTTTTCCCTCGTGCCCCTCCAAAATAAAAGCGCAGTCTGCAGATCGGCCTGCTGCACCGTGTTTGTTTTCACTAATGTTTCCTCGTTCAACACTTCTCCTGAGCAGCCCCGCGCTGCGTTCAGGAGCGCCAGGCTGCGTGGGTCCTGCCAGTACTGACAGATGGCCTGGCCCGAGGTTCTCCACCAAATAAAACTCACGTCCAGCTGATATCAAATCTGTCCGGGCGTCAGCTTCTGACTTTTAATGAGCAGAGTTAGAAAGGAAGGTCTCAGAAACCGAGGAGACATTAAAGTGTCTGTTCTGCAAAGAAACAAGCAACATCTTAAAGGATTTATAACAAGTTAGAATACATTTATCAACATTCATAATGCTTTAAGAACTCTTCAGGATGTGATTTATAATGAATTACAGGTGCATTATGGGTGCTGATGATACGGTACACACACTACCTAGGCCCAAATCTGTCCCATCAGGAGAAACGCTGCAGCTTCAGAAACCCTGCAGGTATAAATGTGCCAAAACACAAGCAAAGAGATCTAAAACTGGTGCACAACTAGATGCATGCATGTCATGAGGAACATCAGGGGCTGCTTCTCTTGCTCCGATGAACAGGAACCCTGCAGATCCTTGCTGTCACACTGAGCCTCATCGTAGGGAAAATGCGGCCTCCTCCCCTCGTGGTCATTCTGAGGCTGTTTCCTGCTCCTCACATGACCCTTTAAGCAATATTTTGTGGAGGAAGGCCGGTCCGTTCAGTAACCCCTCCATGTTTGTACTAGTACTCAGAGTATTGAGTAATATGTGTATTCCCGCCGTGGCTCTCAAACATCCTGTGTGAATAATTGTTTCTGAGCTGCTGACCCAGATCTCTCACTCAGAACCTCCTCTTCTTCTGCAGTGGTAAATAAACACTGCTTTACAGCCAGCGACTCTGGCTGCCAGCCGAGCAACACACACACACACACACACACACACACACACACACACCTATTGTTCAGCTGGAAATGCTCATGTGGAGATAATACTCTGACATAATAACCATGCAGTGTGTTTTATCTCAAGGTTTCTCGTTAAAGCTGCAGAGAATCACTTAAAAAGCAGTTTTCATCGGCATTGTTCAACACTTATGTTTGAGTTTCTCTGTTTTATCACAAAGATAACATATATCGGTCACAACAAGCACGAGGTGTTACATGATTGTTAGCTGCAAATCAGCACTGAACAATAACCATCATCTGTTGGATGCATGAAGCAGGATACTGTTAGAAATAATCAATATATTGGAGCAGAACATTAAAAGATAATTCACTGTTTCTGGACGGACCATATTTGTCCAATTCCGGTAGTATTACCGGATGTTGTTTTAAGCCTCAGATAGCATGTAGCTAATATTGTATTGTATATATGAGTAGAGGGAGAAGGACGCGTGGAGTTACATACTAAACACACCGCCTCTACCTCTCACTCATTGATGCTGCAATGATACTGTTGCGTGTTTAATAACTGATAAACCTCAGAAGGATTGCATAATAGAATATCGGAGGTGAGAGCTTCAGGACATCACTAACAAGATGGCGATGGTGACGTCATAGGAGGACCCGCCCCCGATGACGTCAGCCTATAGAAGAGTCCGGAGAACCCCACGTGACAAGCGGCCAACAGGATCCAGCCCCCCGCTACCAACCAATGAGAGCACGAGAGCGGAGCGCATCTTATTTTGAAGTTGTTTATTGTATGGCGGGAAAGGGGTGGTTCTATAGAACATGCTGGTATTGTGAAATCGAGCTCTCTTTTGTTCCGGACCGCCAGACAGTAACTATTGATGAGCTCCACTCAGTCGCGGCCTGTGGACGCGTGTACCGGGCTATTGAGCCACAGCTGTGAAGCTTTTGTAAAACCTACTGCTGCATCCTTTTATTAAATACTCCTTTTGAAAATTATGAGGGGCTTCACTTCGTTTCTTTTTAATCGGCTCCTGGGCCTCGAAAAAAACAACATTTCCTACAATACACGGTGTAGAATAGAAAGCCTTTATATATCAATGTACAAAATATAGCTGATTTAGCAGAGCATGAAGCTAACACTACATGGCTAAGCTAATTGCTATTGGAAACCAGCTAATGGAGCTAATTAGCAGAGATTAGCTTTCAGAGATATAAAGTTAAAGTCTTTGGGTCAACAATTAAACACACCTCTAACAGAAACACACCTGCAGCTGAGCGCCCATCTCCTCTCAGCACTCACTTCTGCGGCAGCCATCTTTGTTATTGTTAAAGCCACGCCTCCTTCTTCCTCTCCTTTAAAGCCACGCCTCCTTCTTCCTCTCCTTTAAAGCCACGCCTCCTTCTTCCTCTCCTTTAAAGCCACGCCCCCTTCTTCCTCTCCTTTAAAGTCACGCCTCCTTCTTCCTCTCCTTTAAAGCCACGCCCCCTTCTTCCTCTCCTTTAAAGTCACGCCTCCTTCTTCCTCTCCTTTAAAGCCACGCCTCCTTCCTCTCCTTTAAAGCCACGCCTCCTCTGAGTTGAATTTACTGATACTTTTTAGTTTGCTGTATTTTACTTAACTTTAATAGAGTGGTGGTGGCGAAGTCGATGTAGGGACTTGGCTTGGGAACTGGGATTCACCGGGTCAAGTCCCAGAAAGACCAAGAGCTACCGAGTTGTCCCTGAGCAAGGCACACATCAAAAACTAGTATAAACAGAAGTGTAGATTCAACAATGGACAAACAAGGCCTAAAAACCCCAGAAATAAAGGTTATTTATGACTTGTTATCCTTGCTTGAGGGACATTTAGAAGTTTTAATGTGAATATTAACATTTGTTATTATTATTTAGAAAGTATTTTAATGCTTTTTTATTCCCTTTAGTTCCTCCCTCAGCCACCAGAAGGCATTCAGTTATCTTTAAACCTCCAGAAGTCAGATATAAAACATTTAGATCGTAAACGTCCTCTCACCTTTCCTCAGAAGGAAACATGTTATCATTAGTTCTGCTTCCTTTTAATTTACTTGCATTAATAGCCATCCTCATAGCCAGTCAATTAATTCAGCTCATTAAAGCTCCATTTGTAAAACACTAATTGACTCGTTTCTGCAGAGCGGCCAATTAGAGACGAGACACAGGAAAACACGACTTAATCACATCACCAGATACAAGAAGTGATTACAGGAATCTGCAGATACAGGAGGAGAGGATTCCTCTGTTCACTTTAATGCAACAACAAACTGTATGTTTAGACTCTGAGCTCTGAGTTTCTGCTTTATCTTAAACCTCACCTCCTGTGGAATCCTCTCTGATGTCCGACATCCTCTCACCGCTGATTAATGATGCTCAGCTTTGATCCTGCTGAATGCTTCGAAGTCGGAGGCTGCAGGGGCCCCTCTGCTCAGTATGGGCCCCCTGCAGAGAGAGAGAGGGGCCCCATACTGAGCAGAGAGGCCCTGATGCTCCATATGGAGGAGAAAACCTGCAGGAATAATACCCAGAATTAGAGAGCGGATAACATTTATAGATGGAGTAAAAATCACTTTACTGAGACATTAACACTGTCCATCTCCAGTGCCTGACGACAGAGCAAGCGAAGCAATCAGAGCAGACTCTGGTTTCAGACAGAGGGTGAAAACAGCTTTCCGAACAATAATGTACCAGGAGAGAAAGGTCATTTGTTTGTGTTATATTTGCAAGAAACTGTTCAGAGTTTGGTTGAAGGCTGCAGTGTTTGTTTTACGACTGCAACCAAGAAACATGTTCATCGTGGATTAAAAGGTTTTCTGTATAAAATCCCTCTCATGCTCCGTCTCCATGTGTCAGGTTTTCCTCTTTTTTCTGCTGCCAGCTCCATCTCCTCTCCAGCTGGTCCGGCTCTCCTGCTGCCCTCCCATCACTTCCTGTTTCTGCAGCACCTGTTCCTGTTTGGCAGGAGGTCCTGATGGTCCTGGAGCTGGAGACCGGCCATCTGCTGCACCACTTTACCCCCTG
Source organism: Eleginops maclovinus (assembly GCF_036324505.1). Lineage (NCBI taxonomy): Eukaryota > Metazoa > Chordata > Actinopteri > Perciformes > Eleginopidae > Eleginops > Eleginops maclovinus. Next base: position 16,970,458 of record NC_086365.1, read on the forward strand.
ACACCCCCACAGATCCCCCTCTCTGCAGGCATTATCACCTTCTCTTCATGGAGGCTGAGAGGGATTTCCCACCAGTTAGCTGCAGAAGAATAGTGAGCATGGTAAAAAAAAATTAAAAAAGAAGTGATTTTCCATTATTTTACTGCATGCATTTTGAGGAAGCAACATGTTTTTTGGGGGGGATTAAATCTACTGAGGTGGGCAAACAGGATTACATCTTTTTTTGTTGCAAGGCAATGGGTTATTTTTTTCTGCCATGCCAATAAGATATGTTCTAACTACATATTGTATTTTATTCATTTTAAAATATTTTTTATTCTAAGATACAATTTCAATAAAATCCTCTTATTTTTGATCATATTTATATTGTAGGCTATAGTTTATAATTGTGAAATATGAAATAAATTACTAAATATTATTTCCACACAATATCAATTTGAAATCACATTTTACATAAACTAAATAACCTATTAAAGTCGAATAAATGAAGTCAACTACTGGACTACAACTCCCAAGTGTAGGCGTCCCACCTTATCTGCGCATGCGCAAGGAGGTGGGAGCTGCGGCGCGAACCCATGCGGATATACATGCGATGTAAAATGGCCGCGTGAGGAAGTCTGGTTCAAAACAGTTTCATTTTTTCATTTTTTCCTCTGAAGCCTCTGAAATAAAACCTCTCTAAAAACAAACTGCGACACCGAGGATCCGTCCGGTAGATACTCAGAGGAAGAGGTTGGATAAACGGTCCAGAACAGGTACGGTTAAGTGTGATAAGATACATTAAATCAGTCTGTATGAGGAGCTAACGTTAGCATGACTGTAGCTTCTAGCTGTTAGCATTTAAAGCGGTGTTTAAAAATAAAAAGGCATAAAACGTATTGTTTAAATTCCTGAAAATCACAGGCGTGGCCAACGATATACTGTTTATAATTAGTTAATACACAACAGATACAACATTATCTCCTTAACCACGGAGGTATCTGCTGGTTAGCTTTGAACAGTTACCGGTTACCGGCCTGATGATGTTAGCACCAGAATAACCGTCTAAATAAATGGCTTTTTAGTGGCTTTAAAGTTTATACCACCACCTCATTAACTGGTGATATAAACAAGGATCTGATAGTACAGAAGAGCTAAGTGAAGCTAACGTTATCCAACTTGAATCAGAATCGGTTTTCTCATCATGTAACTTTACAAACATAAAGACATCAATAATAATAATAAGCGCTTTTCCTGGTGCTCAAAGACACCGGAAGAAGAACACACCATTAAAAATAACTAAATAATAAGAGCAAGAAAGAAACTATTATTTAAACTATTTCAAAGACTACTGTAACTTTAAAAATAAAGACTATTTACCTAAAATCTGAGAAAGTGAGTCAGATAAATAATGGCTGCAGCTTGTGATTGTAATTCTGTATGTTTTAGAACATTTGATATGTAGTATTCTTGTGGTTCATGTCCTTTAGTGATATGTCCATATATTTGCTGATGTTTATTGTTTTTATTGTTATTTATTTTATTTCTTCCACCTTTTTTAATGATTTTAATACCTGAATACTTAACAAAATAATTTCATAATTTAGGATCAATAAATTATCCATTCAACTATCTATCTGTTGCAGAAACTATGAGACACAGGCTAACAATCATTAGCTTTTAAACTATATCTATGATATTTTGGGCTTCCAGATCCTCAAATGTCATTCTAGTTGTGTTGTTTTCTATTTTGAGATGTTTATTTGATGATTTTATACTTCCTCAATTTAAATTTCCCAATTGAGGATCACTAAAGTACATGTTATTATCTTACATGCTGGTGTAGTTGTTTTCTATGGCTGTAAACTAATGGTCTTTGAGTGCTGGGTGGCTGTTGACAACAAATCTCTTGTGTACAACCAGGCAAAAACATGGCTTAGTTAAATCAATAACCAACCGAACTCCTGACTGTTTTACCACCTGTTGACATCTTTGCATTGCATCTATATATTTATATTATCCTTACTGTGTACCGTTCTGTTTGTTGATGTTTGTATAGCTTTTAGAAATGTAAACGGTACAGTATTTATAAAGTCAGCAGCCCTCTCATACTGTGTCGGTGTTTGGATGGTGGTTTTGTGGTTAATTTCGTGCCTGCTTAAAGAAGTAATATATGACCCTGTGTTTGCTCCGACAGATAGTAATTTTTCAGGCTTCAGCTAACTGTTGTTGTACCGTTTGTGTGTCTCAGAGCCGGTGGGATGGCGAAAAGGATCGCTGATAAAGAGCTGACGGACAGGAACTGGGATCAGGAGGAGGAGGGAGAGGAGGTGAGACAATAACAAACAAATACATTATTCAGACTTTAATTTCGCTCTGTGGGATTTATTTAGGCATCATATTAAAAGGCGACATTAATAGTGGATTTATGAGGATATGTTAAAACTTTACAGCCCAAATTTCTATTTTCCTGACTTATTAAAATATATTTTATGGGTTTTATAGTATTTCCAAAGTCCCCCCTTAGTTCACAGCTTAAAAACAGATTTCGGGTGTTTTAACCTTTAAAATCTATTTCTCTTCGTCAGGCCGGGACGTTTTTGGTTGCAAGTGAAGATGTGTTGAAGAACCGAGCGATAAAGAAAGCCAAACGCAGAAATATTGGAGAGGTAAGATCTGGAATATCAACTGAACTCAAACATTTCTGATATTCTTTTTTTTCCTAAAAAATCTTCAAATGTAGTTTGACCTTCGTACTGTTTTTGCTGCTGCTTTATGAATCGTATTTCCGGTACTTCTTCCCTGTTGTTTCTCACTGGTTCCTGTGTTGCCAGGCGGAAGGCGGCGGCTCCTCCTTCAAAGGCTTCAAAGGTTTCTCTCTGACCCCGGCGGCAGCGGCAGGAGGATCGGCTCCGACCGGGTTTGCCGGCTTCGGGAACGGCGGCAGCGGGGGCTTCACGGGTCTTAGCGGTCTGACCAACGGGAGCAGCAGCAGCGCTCCGGCCTTCGGAGGATTCTTCTCTCCGGCCAGCACCCCCGCACCTGGTGAGAGCACACCTGTCCTTTTATATAGATTACACAGGGGCCTTCAGCTGCTTTCACTCTAACTCTTCTGCTGCTTTATCTCAGGTCTCACATTCAGCGCCGACACCAAGCAGACCAATGGCTCCTCCTCTTCCTCCCATAAGGAGTACAGCCGGCAGCTGACGGCTCTGAACTGCTCGGTTCGTGATTGGATAACGAAGCACGTTAACGACAACCCGCTGTGCGACCTGAACCCGATCTTCAGGGACTACGAGAAGCACCTCGGCAGCATCGAGCAGCAGTACGGGGAGAAGAAGAAGGATACTCCTCCTACTCTTCCTCCCGCAGCCTCCTCTTCGTCACCCTTCTCCTTCAGCAAGACGCCGGCGGAGGAGTCCAATCAGAGCGTGTCCTTTAACTTCGGGCAGAAGGTGGACAGCAGCGTCGTCGCAGCGCTAGCCTCCAAACCACCGCCCAGCTTCTCCTTCTCCTCCGGGCTGACCTCCTCTTCATCGTCCTCCCCCTCTAGCCTGTTCGGAGGAGCTGCTTTCAGCGTGCCCAAGACTGAGGCGGCTCGACCCAAAGGTACGGAAACGTGTATAAATATAAATATCTATTTAACGTGCTTCAATTTAGAGGAACTTAAACCAATAACAGACATGATCTCTGCACCACATTCTGTCCAAAAAGATGAAATGCCGTCCAAAATACCCACCAAATGTTCTGATATGCCCACCTGTAGCTGCAACTACAGATTATTCTGTGTTGATCAAATCCTTTTTATAGATGGTTTGGTGCATAAAGCAAAGGTACATACTGCAAAATGTCCAAAAGCACTTCTCAAATGGTTACCGTACAGCTGTTTGTGTTTAATTATTATACATCTGGAACAGATCACTATGATCTGGGTTAACCCTCTGATTTTAAGATGAAAAAATATATATTTTGGAAGTTTCTAAAAAACATTCTAAATGAAAGCTGATTAATTAAGTTATTTCACCTGTCTTGTTTTGACAGGACTTCTGACCCTTATGTGTTAAATAATGTGAATTAAATCAGTAATAAATGATGTTTTTCTGTGCAGATGAAAACGGAGAGGAGGAGTCAGACGAGCCTCCCAAAGTGGAGGTGAAAGAGGTGAAGGAGGACGACGCCTTCTACTCCAAAAAGTAAATACTACCGTTTATTCATTATTCATTTTGTTTAAAATATCATCACAGGGTTATTATGGTTCAGTCACTTAGCACAGGTGAGTCCCTATTCTTAAACGGCTTGATTAGAGTATTTTTCGAGGGTTGAACGTGTCATTAATGGAGCTGTTGGTTGTGTTTCAGGTGTAAGCTGTTCTATAAGAAGGACTCTGAGTTTAAGGAGAAAGGAGTCGGGACTCTGCATCTGAAAAAGGGCGAAGATAACAAAGTGCAGCTGGTCATCAGAGCCGACACCAACCTGGGTAACATAAATTGAATTAAGGAGACTCCCCTTACCTCCGTAGATCCATAACCAACAGAAATGTGTCTGTTTTACGTCATTTTTAATCCATTTTCTCTCAGTTTATTTCCTGCTCTCGCTCCTCCACGCTGCCTCTCAGTCTCCATTGTTAGCACAGGTGTATCTTATTAACAACAACCCCCCCCCCCCTTAAAACAATCCTAACCTTGAATAAGAAGAAGCTGTATTTAAACAAAGTGATCAGCAGCTGAACTCTGATCACACAGCGCCCCCCGCTGGTCGGACAGGGGAGCTGCAGCTACCTCATTAAAATGCTATTTAGTTTTCTGAAATCATTTTCAGGTTGTTCCATTTATTTATATGCACATTATTAGAAATATTTTTCTATTAATGTCATTATTTAATGGTACTTTTTATTTCATTAAAAATGTATTTGTTTCTTTAGCATTTTGTTCTAAATGTTTTTTAATTATCATATTTATTTTATGAAAGGAGGTTTGTTTGCACCCTGCTTTTAATTACAATGTTTCCAGTGTTTATTATTTCTAGTAATTCTTCTAAATATTAACCTGACTTCCTGTCTCTCAGGGAACATCCTGCTGAACATCCTGCTGCAGGCGTCTCTGCCCGTATCTCGTCTGGGTAAAAACAACGTCATGGTGCTCTGCGTCCCGAACCCCCCCGTCGACGACAAGAACCCGACCTGCCCGGTGCCCCTGCTCATCCGGGTCAAAACCTCAGAGGACGCCGACGAGCTGCACAAACTGCTGGAGGAGAAGAAAGGCTGAGAGAGAGAGACACACACACACACACTGACACACACACACACTGACACACACACACACACACACACTCACTCTTGATACTCTCATCCCGGTATCTCCCCCTCACAACGAGTCGGTTGTCATACTGTGAAATCTGTTTTCAATCACACCGTTCAGACATTCCTCGACGCTGCTGCTCTTCATCGTCCACGATCCCCCCGGACGCAAACACGAGTCGAAATCGAACCGCTGCTGATGCTCCGATCGTTCTGTGGAGGCCAGAGAAACGTCCGTGACTTTCAACAAGCGGTGCTCACTGTCTGTAGAAAATCACTCTTCGGAAATTTGCTCGAAAATTTGGAGGATTTAAAAAAAGAATGCTTGTGAATTTGTGCGTTTTTCCTAGTTAATTTCTCACATTTGTTGGTAACCCTTGAAGCTCTGTAAGAAGTGACAGTAGGACAACTCAAAAAGGGAAATCCTCACCTACAACTCTGGAGTTTACTAGAACAGTAAAGAGTTTCCTGTGACTTAAATGCCATAAATGCATCAAAATGATAAAGTCTTGATATTCCTAGAGGTGAATTAGAAAGAAGACTCGAAAAACACACAAATGTACTTAAATATTTGGGTTTTATAGAAAAATGTGGTTAAAAAGGTCAAATGTTAAATTGACTCCTGAAATGAACCATACATTGTCCTTGCGTCCCGTGTGATCACCCCGTCACGGTTGAGCTTTTATTTTGAAATCCAGACGAGTCATGGTCCTCACGCTGAGTTTCCTTCTTTGGAGTGGGGTGGGGGGGCTCCTGATAGCAGTCCAGTCGATTTGGTTTTACAAATTAAATATTTGCAGTAACAGTTTTTTTTGTTTTAATGAATGAGTGTTTTTTTGCTCTGGGATTATTTATTGTCACGTCGTGCGGAAGCTTCTGGAAACGTGATTTTATTTCCTGTCTCAAAGTGTCCTTCGTCTGTCTGAGAACATTTGTAAAGACGTAAGTGGGGAATAAAAAGGAAACTAACTCAACGGCGTCTTCTTTATTTGATCTGTTTTTATCTTTATGTGTTTCGTAGTAAAGATCTGAGCCGGTGTCTAAAGGCTGATTTAGGAGCTAGTGTGTGTAAAACAAATAAAGGTCTGTTTTTGAACCTGAGAGGTTAATGATGTCCAACAGGGACTTAGAGAAGGTCGAATTTGACCCACTAAACGGCTCTTTAGCCCATACTAACCTGAAGCTAACCTAACCGTCACTAAGCCCCCCACAGGACGAAAGGATTCTGATATTACAAATATTTAATATAAGATGTTGTAATTTCATTATTCAAAAATAATGAAGTATGTAAATGTGTGTCTTTTTGTCAGGTCAGAAATGAAAGTTGGATTCCTTTAAATAAAACAAATAGTTTATTTGAACATGTTTTAGTTGTGTGTTTCTCTAGATGAGCTTTACACATTATAAAATAATTTAAAACAAATGAATGCGAAATTAGGAGTTGGACTAAAGATCTGTTTTAGTTTATTTAAAAAAACATAATTGCATTTGATTTGATTTTGAAAGCGTTTTATTTTTGCAGTAAAAATGTGTTTCCAAAAGAAAAATATTGAGATCTTCAAAGAAAACCCAGAAGCGAGATATTTCCTGCTAATGTGTATTTGAATAAATAAACAGTAACGTACACACAGAGTTAACCCAGCAGCAGCAGGGGGGAGCATGCACTGAGACCGTGAGTACAAAAGCAGGACGATAAAAACAAAGGTTAAAAAGTCTCTAAAAGCTTACGGTGCAAACTCTCATATCAAATGTCTTTATTTAAAGCCAGCGTGATATACATTCAGAAACTACATTAATAACACTGAGATATTATTAAAAGTGCCCTGTGGAACATTTCACTAACGAAACCAACACTTTGATCCGGACGGCTTCACTCGCAGTGCAGCGAAAGTATAATTAAAATAAGAGCTGAATTATTGAAAATAGATGCCAAGATCAGATGTTATCATCACAATTTATTTCTTAATTTTAATATATTTGGTGCCTTACAGTCTTTAAATATGTACGTAAATTTAAGGTATTTGAAATAAAGACAAAATGATCGTATTTCACCCAAAAACTGAGTTGATTTAAGCCTTGAAAATGTGTCAATACAAGAAAACCCGAGAAATTCTCTGAGACTTCATTGGCTAATTTACTCTTTGCATTAATTACATTGAGGTACTCAAACAAATAAAAACAGCTGAAAAAAAACAACATCAGTGAGATTTAAGTAGTTTAACCTCCAATCAGTGACTTTGGAGTCTGCAGATATGAGCATACTTCATGAATCACAGACTTCTGGAAGATGAACCTTGTTTCTCACGGTCAGATTTAAGGCGTCAGAGAGGGAGGAGCTCTATCGACACCGGAAGCTTCCTCAGATTTGATTCCTTTTGTAAAATAATTTCACTATTCTTTTGAAGTCTCCTCCTGTTCCTTTAATCTGAGTTTCAAACTAAATGAAAATCCAACGCTGGGTTTCTCTACTTTCACGTCGTAGTGAAACATTTGCTAAATAAATAAGAACATCTTGTTTTTTAGGACAGAAATGTTTGGTTGGTTTAAAAATAATAGAGAGGTAATATTTAGGAAAACAGCTAAGAATTAAAACTCAGAAATGTTGAGATATTAGTCAGCGGAGAGAAACCAAGACTCGCATTTTATTTATTACATTTATTTTTAGATAATTATCCATTAGTCTCAAAGAAAATGAGTTCATATTAAAAAAAATCTAAATATTTAGAGATTTCCCCCCCGGTGGAATTCCTCCAGAGAGATGAAGATGGTGTGAAACGTCTGGTCGGACGGCAGAGATCTTCCATTAAGACCAGCGCATCCTGCAGGCTTCTAGAAGCACCCTTTGAAATGCTTTTATTCTTATATTGTGAATTCATTTCCTTTTTGAGCAAAATTCTGGTTTTTGAAATGTATTACAACACGTTCTACATCGTATCTGCTGGTTGTGCTTCTTCGTTGGTATTCCAGCACTTTTTTTCAAACTAAATAACGAAAATTAAGTTGAAATATTAAGTTCTTTCTTATTTTTAAAGACAGATTTCTGCCAGTTAGTCTAAGAATAAGTGTTTATTGGGCGTAAAGTGTGTTAATAATAATACATATAAATATGAATCCGTCTGCAGCTCTATACCAAAACGAACAGGATCTGGAGTGGAGGCGTCTGCGTGAGAAAGCAGCGGTTATTATTTACAGAAACACACGATCTCCATTTCCTGTCCAGAGTTCAGCCAATCCCTCCACTTCCTGAGGTCATGTGACGCAGCAGGAGATAAATAAGTAGAAGAAGAAGAAGAAGAGGCACTTCCTGAATGGCTGGTAGTTCTCCTGGTGAAGCAGGGGGGTTTGGTTATTGTAGTTCTTTTGTGAGTTGTAGTCCTCTGGGTGAAGCAGAGTTTTGGGAGTTGTAGGTTCCTGGAAGTTGGTTGTAGTCCTCTGGGTGTTGTAGTCCTCTGGGTGTTGTAGTCCTCTGGGTGTTGTAGTCCTCGTAGTCCTCTGGGTGTTGTAGTCCTCTGGGTGTTGTAGTCCTCTGGGTGTTTTAGTCCTCTCAGGAAAGCAGGGTTTGGGAGTTGTAGTTCTCTATGATAATTCATGTTGAAGGGGGTTGCAGTCCTCTGGGAGATGTAGTCCTTTGGAAGTTGTAGTTTCTCTGGGAGTTGTAGTTCTCTGCTGCAGGAGGCACTTGGTGGAGATGAGGCTCAGAGGAGCTGCTATGTCATCAGGATCGGCTTCTGACGAACCTCCAGTATATCTGAGGGAGGATAACACGTATAAGAGTGTGTGTGTGTGTGTGTGTGTGTGTGTGTGTGTGTGTGTGTGTGTGTGTGTGTGTGTGTGTGTGTGTGTGTGTGTGCGTGTGCGTGTGCGTGTGCGTGTACCTGCTGTGATGCGGTGCAGTGGCAGGGTGACGTAGGTCAGGTGAGAGAACAACAGGAAGTAGTCGTCGGTCCGGTTCAGTTTTAGCCACGATCCGACCAATGAGCGCCCGGTGCCGGAGAGCGAGCGGGAGCGCAGGTTAGAGGTGGCGTGCAGCTCTGGGGGGGGGGGTGGATATTCATATTTATTAATGACACACAAAATAAAAGTAAAAAATGTAACCTTGTCCTAATGAATCCTTCAAAATAAAAGCAGAAATCAGCCTGTTTCCTTCACAATAAGAGCACTGTGTACCCTCGTCCTCCTCCTCCCTGAAGAACTCTTCGCTGTCATTGGCTGAGTGGCTCTTCTTCATCTCCGCACAGCGACTCCGCGGGATTTTCCTCCTCAGAGACGGGGAGAAAAAGGAGGGCCGAGTCCTCTCCGGGGTGGGGGGGGTGCTGAACGACGTCACCTGCACACAGAACAATCACAGTACTTCAAATACACAGTAACTAAGTACTTCATTCACTATTCTGCCTAGCAACAGTCAAAGGTTTTTGCAATAATCAATTTACAGGTTGTGCAATAAATAAAGTAAGTAAAAAATCTCAAAGCATCTTTTACTAAATCATAAATTACAGACTTAAGCGAAAAGAACATCTAGATAAAAGTATTATTGGATTTATTATTAATCAATAACATAAAATACATTTAAGGAATGTAATTCAGCCCTAATGTTGATATCAGTTTCCTGAGATTCTTTTGTTTCTAATTTTTTCTTGATACACACCTATCCTGCAGTTAGGGCTGGAGTACTCCAACACACACTGATACTACAGTATCCCTCCTCTCTGATCCTGCGTGTGTGTTGTCTGTGAGGATGAATCAAGTGTTTCCTGAGTCCGATGAAAGATGCAGCAGCCTTTATTATTCATCTCGACCTCATTCCAGTTTTAGTTCTGAGCTCAAATTAAAAGTCGAGAGTTTTTGTTCCGTTTCCCGACGGCCGCAGACAAACAGGAAGTGAAACCAGACTCTACTGACAGGAGGTTACTTAAAGGAGCTGATCTGCAGGAAAGCTGATGTTTCTTTATGTTCAAATGAAACGCCAACAAATAAGACTTAAAGCACAACGCTTGTTCAGATAAAGCACGTTTTGAATTTTGGAAACAACGCTCTGCAGTGATTGGGTGTTTGCATCACACTGTGTCCCCAAAAAAAGGGACATTTTGAACAGACAGGTCACCCTGCACACACCAGGTTTAAACCACACATCTTTAAAGGGGTCATTCAGAATTTTGGACATAGGACCTTTTTTCCAGATGAGCCAGTGTGCTATTCATCAGTGGAGACCGTTCAACACGTGTCATCCAGTCCTTCTAGTGGCAGAGTTCGCTGGTGCTAGGCTAGCGCAAGTCAACGGGTTCTGCTAGCCTGCCAATAAACAGTCTGACCCACTCCTCAGTACACCCGAGGCAAATAATAATATCCATCGTTCCATGCGGTGCCATCCGTCTCTCCAGATGCACCAACAGCTACTGATGAGCAACAGCTTTGGGTAGGCTACTCCAGCTAATACAGCTAGCCCCTTTCATAACGTTAGCCTACTGACAGCTGGAGCCTGACAGCGTGAGTGGAGGTAACGGTACCGTTCTAGAATCTGTGGGATAACTAAGTCCCACTCCCTGCAGCAAAAACATTTGTGATCTGTCGGCACCACCGGTCTGCCGATGTTCTGTCCCGGTTCTCCACTGCAGCTCCAGCGGGGGCTGTCTCTACAGACCTCGTTCTCTTTCTGCCCTTTGAGCATCCTGCTCTGTAAGTCCCCCCTCAGTGTATTCCGGCTCGCACAGGTACAGATCGTTGGATAAAACAAACTCCTCATCATCGTCTTCACAATCAGACACATCGGTATGTCTTTCAAACATGGTCATATCTGGTTGATTGGTTAGTGTAATACATTCCTTGGTGCACTGTACTCTGCTTCTGTAGCGACGACAGGGCAGGTAAATAAACCCTAATAGAGCCGGTAGCCTCTTAGCAGCTAATATCAGTCCGCCGCTGCCGTAGCCTTCCAGCAACTACAGGGAACATAGTAAACTACGCTGAGACACGAGTCCCTCAAAATGCGAAGTGATGCGAGGGTAGTTTTATTCCTAACATTCATGTATTTGCCTCGGGTGTACTGAGGAGTGGGTCAGACTGTTTATAGGCAGGCTAGCAGAACCTGTTGACTTGCGCTAGCCTAGCACCAGCGACCTCTGCCACTAGAAGGACTGGATGACACGTGCTGAACGGGTCCTCTGTCCACAATTCTGAACGACCCCTTTAAAGATGTGTTCTTTAGGTGCGTTTGTTTCTCTCACCCTCTCGTGCAGCGGGGACACCTGGTCCTCCTCTGTGCCGCAGGGTGACGTGTCCCCGGTCGGGACCCTGCTGACAGCCATCTCTGCGTGACCTTTGCCCTGCGGACCCTTCATCCGTACAAACTCCATGTTGTTGTATTTGTAGAAACCGAAGGACATGCGCTGAGCCATCTTCGCCGCCACGCTCACCTACACACACACACACACACACACACACACACACACACACACACACACACACACACACACACACACACACACACACACAAAACAAGATCATTATTAAGACTGACTAGCCTGTTAGCACGTTAGCCTGTTAGCACGTTAGCCTGTTAGCACGTTAGCTCACCCGGTTGTCGTAGACCTTCTTCAGCGCCTCGTAGCGGATGGACCCCTGGAAGATGACTCCCTGGAAGGTGTTGCTCTTATCGCTCGCCACCAGCTCCACACACACCATCTCCCCCTCGCCCACCGTCATGTCGCTGAACACCTGCACACACACACACACACACACACACACACACACACACACACACACACACACACACACACACACACACACACACACACACACACACACACACACACACACACACACACACACACACACACACACACACACACACACACACACACACACACACACAGTGTAATACAGAGGTTCATTAAGAATGTCTGGCCGGTACCTGATCATTTGACTAATCTTTATACTTTGACATTTTATTCCCTAAATCATGACTTTTAAAAATGTCTTTCTTCAAAATCGTCACTTTTTCCCCAAAAGATTTGACTTTTTTTCAGAATGCTAAAGTCTGCCCTATAAGCAGGATATCATTCATATTACATATAGATATTACACAAGGAGTGGTTACCTCTTCGAAGTTGTCGATCATGAAGAAGATGTTGGGGTAGCTCATCTTGGACTCTTCTCCTTTGCTGTCCATGGCGTGTTTACTGGGAGACGCAAACACCTCCTGTGGATTTAAAGTCATATAATTATGATGATGAACGAAGTCTGAGGAAGTTGTTATTGTGGAGTTCATACCTGACATTTCTTCTTGTGGATGTGGATGTCTCCTGCGTCTGAGCGCGTGCAGACCGCACACGTCACCACGTAATCCAGCTGTAACACAGATTACACTTATTTAGTACAAATATTCCAACATTTTCCTTCAAATACATCAACTTTATTACTTTTCAGGGTTTTTTGTACATTTTCTATCCTGTTTCTGCTTCATTTAGTGTGGTATTGTGTAAATGATTGAACTAGCTGGATATTCTGCAAATACAAACGTGTGTAATGAACTGTAATGAGTGTGACCTTCTGCAGGATGAGGTTCAGGTACACACTCTCCTCCCAGTCGATGTCGGGGTCTCCGAGGCCCGGAAGCTTCTTCGAGTCTCTCCTGTACACCTCCACCTCCACCTGAAACACACATTTATATATATGTAGCTGTGTGTGTGTGTGTGTGTGTCAGAGGACTGCTGACTTCACATGGAGCTTGAGTTCACTCATGGTGTTAAATATATTGATGTGTTACCATGGTGATGAGATGGGTTGTATTTATTATAAATGTATATTTTATATTTAGTGCTAACTCATCCTTCCTCACAGAGTCCAGGTACAGCCTCCTCCTCCTCCTCCTCCTCCTCCTCCTCCTCCTCCTCTCCATAATTAAATATGGCTGTCTGGACTCTGGGTATATTATGGTCTGTATTTTCTGTGCCGCTTTCCCCCCTGGCCCCTGCAACCATGGCTACATGCCATGGTTACAGGGGCCAGGTCGAGATAAAAGCATCATTATCTCCACACACACTTTAATCTGTGTGTGTGTGTGTGTGTGTGTGTGTGTGTGTGTGTGTGTGTGTGTGTGTGTGTGTGTGTGTGTGTGTCTCTTTAAAATGAGATTAATTACAATAACAATAAAATCACTTTTAAGATCCATGAAATAGAGTGTGTGTGTCTGGGCAGGGAGGGGCAGCGCTATTCAATATTTAAAAAACTCCATTTCCCAGAAGCCCTCAAGCCTGTCTGGTTAAAGGTCCTATGGGGCGTGTTTCAGTGTTTAATGCTTTTAAACTCTTTGTTTGTATGAAGTCTTACATACTATACACTTAGTTTTACATTTCTGCTTATTTTTTAAGTCTTTATATTAGTTTTGAATATTTGCAGTTTTATAATTGGAGGGAGATTTTATACATTTAACTGCATTCTGTTAAGTGTGATTTATATTCACATCATATATTTTATTTAGTATTCATTTATTCCAGTAACAGTGTGAAATCCAGCGGGGCTCTGAACCCGATCATTACACAGCTGCAGATTCATCTCCTGTGAATACACTAATTGACTACTCAATTAGCGCCCTACCTGCAGCTCGTTATGGAGCACAGGTGAATAATGAATCGGCGCTGACCTTCTTCCCGTCGCTGAGGTCGGCGCTGAGCTTCCTGCGGACGTAGAACAGCATGTCGTCCTTCAGAGGAGCGAACTTCTCCATGAAGTACGTGGAGAACATCCACGTCCAGAACACGATGCGGTCGTCCTTAAAACAACCTGCGGATAAATATAATAAATCAAGCAGTGAATAATATAATAAAACCACTAATGTTAAATCAACCTGTAAATCAATATAATCAAACATTTAATACGTGTAATATATCAAATATAACAACACTGCCTCCAGGTACAGGAACATGCTTGATTTTAGGAGCTCTTGTACTCGTCTGAAAGCCTTTAAACTTATTTATATTTTTAAGAAAACTAAAGCCTGAGGAGTAAGACGCAGCTCAGCATCATTACAATTGATATATGTTAAGGTATTTATGTGTAGTTGTAGTAAAGCGTTTCTGAACCGAGATGAATGGAGGTTAATGGAAAGGAAAACATTTCACGGGAACAAATTGAATTATGGGTAATCTAATTGAATGTGGGCTGTGAGGCCTAACGAGGTTTGCTTTGATCCGCTCCAATTTAATTGAATCTAAAACACCAGAGCAGGAACAGGGGAAGGTCAACGTGTCGGGAGGACTCTTATACTGAAAGGGTGCCGACAGCACTTCCTGTTGAGATTTTTACTGAGGCTGAAATATTAAAAGGAAAACCTAAACATTAAATGAATTAATAGAAAACTGGATATTTTATAATCAATAAAAGTGTTCTTAAGTGTTGATTTGTATTAACAATAAGTGGTTGGAATAAATGAATATGTAATAATTAAGATATTAAATGAATACAAAATATGAAATATATTAAAACATTTAAATTAAATACATATAAACGCAGGTCATACGTTTATATAAAAATATATAGATTAAATAAATAGATACGTCATGAATAAATACAAATTAAAATAATTCAATAAATAAATAAAACAGATGTAATGAATAAATTATACTCAGTCTAAAAATAGAGACACATCCAAACCTCTTTGGAACAGGCTTTAAAAATAAATCAATATTGCTCGTGGTCATATTAAGAAGGATTAATATCGGGTTCATATTTCAGCCACAACCACAGCGTCACCCCCAATAAACCAGCAGTAAATAACCCGCTCGCTCTCAGACGTGACGACACTGCATTACATATTAAATATTCAGCAGATGTGTAAAAAAGTCTGAGAGTGAGTCACGCTGCAGGAGGAGTGTGTGTGTCGGTATTTATAGCAGCTGTGTGTGTGTGTGTGTGTGTGTGTAGGTAATTAAACCTCAGTCATTCATCCTCATCTCTTTGTCTCAATGAAGCATTTCTGAAAGATGTATTTCATGCCGTGAATTCTTCAATAAAACTCGGCACTTATATTAAATAATCTAAAACTGACAAATATATAGAAATGTCCCCAAAAAGCTGGGTGTGTTGTGATTGGTCAACCGGCTTAGAGATGTCCCGCCCCCTTTAGCCTATTATCAGGTACAATGTATCGATGCGCCAGTGTTCCGCAGTGATGTCACCTGGTCCGGAACTCTGGGATTCTACGCTCCAGGAGAGGGAACAGGGCCGATCATTAACCTCCTTACACACACTCTTTGTTCACTGATGTTGATACAAGTAAAGCAGTGAGTGTGTGTGTGTGTGTGTGTGTGTGTGTGTGTGTGTGTGTGTGTGTGTGTGTGTGTGTGTGTGTGTGTGTGTGTGTGTGTGTGTGTGTGTGTGTGTGTGTGATGAAGTCATGAGTCCCTGACACAGAGGAGTATTGATTTCTCCATCAGGTCAGCCCTGCAGGACATCAGGAGATTCTCTAACACATCTTAAATAAAGTCTTAGAAACATGAGGAAATAAAAACCTCCCTGCAGAGAAATGTCACTTCCTGTGGTGATGACTCGTTGTCGTCCAGTCATTGGTCTGACGGCTGATGTTTGTCACATGATCAGTTTTTAAAACATACTGATGAATATCCATCATATCAGGAGCTGTTTCCATGTCACTGTACACGTGTTGCATGTCTGATGACGAGTGGGTTTGTGCGTCTTGGTCCGTTTGCTGTGTCTCTTTAAAGCAGCTTTTTAAAACGTGTGTATTTGTAGATGTTTCAGATTACTTTCGGTAATTTTGTTCAGCTTTTTGGACATTTTGCATCTATTTTAGGTCTTTTTACATTTCTCTGCATAAACATTAAGCCTGTTTAGGTCGATTTGCATCTCTTTAAATTCCTCTTGCATGTATTCCACATCGTCTCTTGTCATTTTGTCGTATTTTATTTCTTTAGGTCTGTTTTGCATCTCTTTCTGATCGTTTAACATGTCATGGCATCCAATTTGTAACCCTTTTAAGTCGTCCTCTGTCTCTTTCAGTGTTTCTAATGGTCATTTCCTGTTTCTGTGGTAGTTTGAGGTCTCTGTTTTGGTACCCAAGTGTCTCTTTGTGTACCCATCCACACAGATCAGCTGTAACCCCAGACAGATTGTCCCTAACCTGCTGGGCCCCTGATCCAGTAATCCCTCTGCTCTCAATCCTTCCCTGCACAGATCCAGGTCTCCTTAGTATCTGCTCTGTACCTCCAGTGTTGCCTGCTCTCCCGCAGCCTGTCCCCCCTCTCTAACACAATCAGTACCCGGCATATATACCTCACCAGACCCAGTCTCAAAAGCCCTTCTCCCCGTTAATATAAACCTCACCAGACACCCCTCTCCCCTGTGTTAAGGACCCCCTCTCCCCGGTATATGATCCTCACCCAGGCCGCTGATCTCCTGCCGGCCGCTCAGTCGGATCCTCTCCTCCGCGATGGCCTTCAGCATCTCCAGCAGAGACCCGTCTCCCTCTCCCTGATCCTCTGAACTCAACCCGGGGAAGGACGCCATCTCCGGGCGGCTGGGACCATGAGGATCCCCCGGTTCCTCCGCAGGTGTTGCCCGGGCAGAGGAGAGCTGTGTAGCCGCAGAGAGGAGCTAGATGTTGGGCTGAAGGAGAGGAGAGAGACTGTGGAGCTTCTGATGGAAACACCCCTCACACTTCCGGTAACAACACGAGGCTGTTAAAGGGACAGACACAGAGGTGTTACAGGGAGGGAGGTCACCTAGATTATTTAGTGACAATAATAGAGTGATAATAATAATAAAAATACTAGATTTAAAAATGTATTTAAGAGTTTTTTATGGATAAAATAAATACAAATTGAGGCTATTCAAAGGTATAAAACAGTATCTTGACTTATATCTATTTGTCAATTTAAGATTTACCGAGATATCATTCAGGAACTCGCTATCAATCGGTCAGCTGTCCTCCGGTGCTCAGCAAGTCCTAAAACAAGCGCAACCCTGTTATCATTGCTGCAAATCGATAGGAGGAAGCAGGATAGTCCCCGCCCGGCTGACTCAAAAACGAAGTACAGCTAAAGCTAATATTAGGTCAAACTTGGGCTTTTAAACCAACTTTTACGGCTTTAGAATACCGGATTAAATAGCGGAATCTATTAGAAGAGTTAAGATGCCAAGTTGAAGGATTCAAACAGTTCATTTAAGGTGTTTTATTACCTGTCTGGTGCTTTAATATCGGTCATTTTACGTCCATTGGAACTAGTGTTACAGCGAAACTGTCCCCCGTTAAATGATATGACCGGCGCAGTGACTTCACGTTAACGTCAACGGCTGTCTTGTCTGTATTTCCTCATCAGGTCACAGGATTTAACGGGTGACGGAGTTCTTCGCCACACCGGTGTTTCACCACACTTAATCCGCCCGCCTGAGAGGGAACCTGTTAAACAAACGCACCCTTTGTTTTAAAAACAAAAGATGACGTCATTTTCTCACGCTCTCCCGACCGTGGAAATAAAACAGATTTAAAGAGACCTTATTCTATTTAATTCTATCATCTGCTTTCATTTCTACCCACCTTTGTTTCTCTGAAAATAAACATCACTGTGTATCAAATAAATTAAAAGGTTAATAAAGGAATGAGGAAGGAAAATATATGAAGTTTATTTTTTGTAATTTTAATGAAGTTTAGTAGTTTTAGTTTGTACCCCTTTAAAATCAAATTAATTTGGGGGTCAAAAAATAATTAGGAAATAAATCAGAGGGTATAACACAAACCATAATAAGTCGACATTTCTCCAACACATTGTAAGTGACAGGCTAAGGGGCGGGACATTGCTAAGGGGTTGACCAATCAGAACAGAGCAAACCAATCAGAACAGACTCGGTTTTATGAGCAGAATGATGGATATAGTAATATTACAATCAGAGCAACATCAGAACCAGTTATTTTATTAAAAGAAGTTACAAAAGCCTCGTTCAGATTAATCAGTTTAGATCTGTGCCGTTTTATTTCTGCAGAAGAAGAAGCGCTCAGATGAAGCCCCTCCGGACGTCCGCAGGTCTCCACCCCCCCGCCCTGGGTCTACGGTCTGGCAGTGGCGGGACGCCGTGGATGGGGTCGTAGCGAGGGCGGGGGGGGAGTAGGCCGGGTCGCTGGTCGTACTCCCCACCAATGATGCCGGGGGGCAGGGGGGGGTACATTGGGGGCAGTGGGGGGTACATGGGGGGCAGGGGATTAACGGGGAGCGGGGGCAGGATGAAGGGCCGGGGGTGACGGATCCGTCTCAGCCGATCACATCGATGTTTGTAGTGTGTTCTGTACAGCTGCAGGGAAGACAACATCAGAGATGCAACCAAACGGTACGTCGTTATAAAAAGGGTCAATTAAACTGAATTAATTTAATGTAAAAAAATCCACTTTTTTACATTAAATTAAAACCAGTGAAGAAATCAAAAATCTTTCTCTTAAACCCTTCTTTTTATTTACTCATATTCTTATGATTTATTAAATTTAACATTACATTTATATTTTTGATCACATTTTCAGATTTGTTAAAACATTTTGATTATTTTATTTCTACATTTAACTTTCACACAACGCTCATCTGAAGTATTTCACATCTTCCAGTACTGCTCTGAACTTCTCTCAGATTTTTGTTATGTTATAAAAATCATTTCAAATACTTTTTTCAAATACTTTTCTGAATGTTTTATTTATATATATTACTAATAATGTGTAGATTTTTTTAACTGAATTTTTGGGATTATTTTCTCATATTTGATTTTTACAAATTTGACTAATTCTTCAGACTTTTCGTTTAACATTTAAAAACATTTCACTAATCATTTACACATTATATTTTTTAAACAATATTCTATGGCCATTTCTCCCTAAATCATTACTACAAGAAAGTGGGGTAACAGTTTAGTTCCTTTTGTTTTTGATATGTTATTCTTTGGATTCTCACCTCCTTCCAG
The DNA here is from genome assembly GCF_036324505.1 of Eleginops maclovinus. Lineage (NCBI taxonomy): Eukaryota > Metazoa > Chordata > Actinopteri > Perciformes > Eleginopidae > Eleginops > Eleginops maclovinus. The sequence continues at coordinate 16,989,686 of NC_086365.1, forward strand.
TCCACGTCTCTGCTGGGTTCTGCACCTGAAAACACCACGGTTATAATATGAAATATGTCTGAGAGACCAGAGAGCTGTGTTATATATTAAAGGGTCTCACCTCGGAGGTCTCTCTGGAAGAGGTGTCTCCACAGCGAGGCGTCCTGGCTGCAGCTGTGCAGGTGTCTGCAGGTGGAGGACACGCTGAGCACTGATTTGACGTCCAGCAGCCGGAGGACTCGCAGCAGAAGCTCGGGGGGGAGGGCGGGGAGCCCGAACACCACCGGGAGGGACATCGCTGGGGGGGGGGGGGGGGGGTTATCACAGATAAAAAGTAAATATAAAAGATATGAATAATGAATAAACCGGAACAAGGGTGACATCACCCCAGAACTCTCGCTCTCCTATTGGCTCGCCCTCCAACACATTGTACGTGAGAGGTTAAAAGGGGCGGGACATCTCTAAGTAGCTGACCAACCACAACAGAGCCGGCCAGCTAACCAATCAGAGCAGACTGGGCTCTGAAGGACCTTTTCCTCACAATCCACATTTTTCTCATAATATGACTTCGACTTTACAACTTCACTTTTTACTCATTTTTTATTGTAATTTGTTCTTTCTCTGATTTTTTTTTTTTCAGTTTACTCTTTCCTCGAAATTCTGACTTATCAGAATTGTACTTGTTGGTCTGTCTTTGAATGACGGTCAGAGACATCAGAAATACACATGAGACATCTCTGTACATCTGTATACTTCCTGTACCTGCTCGAGCTGCAGCGATCAGAGGATAGGCCAGCTGATCTTTGAAGAGACGAGACAATTTGTTCAGGTCTTTGAACGCAGCGGCCGCACTTTCCCCTGAAACACAAAACCGTTATTATATTATTGTTATTATATATTTGGGGTTTTTCTTACACATCATTTTAAATGATCTGAAAGTGATTATCTACACATTTTAACAACAGTTTCTTTTCTTTTTTCCTGATCATTTTCAGACATTTCTGCATTATAGTTGCCATCTTTTTTTCACCTCTCCACTGGGGGGTGAGGAATCTGTCCGGCTTCACACACAGTTTGGGGACGGTGTCCACCTTCTCCCCCACTTTCAGAGTCGCTGCAGGAAAACACAGAAAAAGATACATCAAAAATAAAACTTTAGACCTCCTGATGTTCGTAAAATAAAAACTGAACCGACCGTTGATGACGAGTTCAGGGCCCATGGTAACAGCCAGCACCATGACTCGGCTGTTTTCACACAGAGGGTGAGAGTACTGCAGCCTATAGACAGCAGGAGACCTCCATCCTGCAGGCATCTGACCTGTAGCACAGTCCTACACACACACACACACACACACACACACACACACACACACACACACACACACACACACACACACACACACACACACACACACACACACACACACACACACACACACACACACAACGTGTGTACTAGGTTGCCCTACGATGCTTTAAAGAACCTTAGAATGGCATTGTGGTGCATTCACGGACATCTAACAAGCGAAACGGTGCATTCAGGTGTCTAACAATTTTACTAGGATTTGTAATGATGCCTTCAGGAACCCTCAGAAAGCATGTTTTCCCCATAATTCCTCATCATTTTCAACCTTTTCCCTATAAATGATCCACTTCAACGTCAGTGAAACGTGTGCCCGGCCCTGTAACCTGGTAGGTGAGTGTGGTTGACTCCGCAGGCACTCACCTGCGGCAGGAATCCGGTCTCCAGCATCAGCAGGTGAGCTGCCACCATGAGGGCGTCCCCGGGGCTGGAGGGGAGGGCAGCGAGGTGGAGCAGCTCCAGAGAGAGAGGAGCCTGAGCCTCCCCCGCCTCGCTGCACAGCATGGGCTCCCAGGTGCAGTAACGGGGGGGTAAATCATCCGGGGGGGGAGAGGCTGCTGCAGGATCATCATCAGACGCTCCACAGGTAACTCTCACTGGGCCGGAGGTCAGGGCCGGCTGCTGGGTCTCTGAGCTGCTGGAGGAGCTGCAGGATTCATAGGAAGCATTGGAGCTGCAGGAGGTGAAGGAGGAGGAGGAGGAGGAGGAGGAGGAGGAGGAGGAGGAGGAGGAGGAGGAGGAGGAGCAGGTTTGGTAGTTAGATGTGTTGGAGCTGCAGGAGGATTTGGTTGTGGAGCGGTTTGGGTTTGGATCCGTGGAGTCGGGCATCAGGACGCAGATCAGGTCTCCGGACACGATGCCACAGGAGGACAGAGTCTGCCCGGAGACGGAGAGAAGCTCAGAGCCGTTCAGAGACAAACTGAACTCACTGTCCGACCTGGAACAAGACACAACGCTGTCAAAAGTGCAGCTGCAGCCGGGATGTGAGACTCCAGACTGAAGCTGCAGGCACACAAAAATAATCTCCAAATATTTTGATAAAAATCCAGAAATCTGAGGAATTTCTCAAGAAAAAATCTCAGAAAATTCTGTTTTGTATCTCATTAAACTTAGGCCCCGGCCGTGTATCCTTGGGGTTTTTCATCTTACTAATGAATAATAATAACAAATATATGCTAATCTGACTCTTACAAAAGAATTTAAATGAGATAAATAAATTAACTTATAAAAGAAAACTAAAGACATCAATTCAAAAGAAATCAGTTTTAAAGGATTTATTCATTAATTGCATCTCTGATTACGTCTACATCGCGTACACATTGTCTTGGTTTGTTTTAATGTCTTCTCTTTATCTGTGTCTGACCTGAGTCCGTGATTGGACACCAGCGTGTCCCTGATCAGGTCTGAGAGCTCCTTCAGACTCGGGTCTTCTCCAGATAACTCGACCCGGCTCGTCTGACGGAGGATCCGAACCCTCAGCTTCATTCTGCAGAGAGGAAGAGTTATTGATAACTAGGATGATAATAAACTTCGACTAGAATATAAATGATCTGCTATAGCAATACATTATGATGGTATTACTAAAGGAAGCTACCCTTGTCATAAGACCTGATAGAGAAACTGCAGGAGTCACCAACTTTCTCTTTTTACAGAAATCTAGATTTCTAACTTTCTGATGAGTCATTGATGCTGTCCTGTTTATTGTTTACACTCAGACTCAATGTAATAATTCGGTGCAATTAAAGAGATTTAAATACATGAAATAATATGTAATATTCCGTTTATGAACGATAGTGAAGCAAACACATTAAAGGCAAATACATTTCAATAAAACAGGCTTAAATTCAAGAATTAAGCAGAAGTTTGTTATAAAGTGGGAATCTATTAATACAACTTAAACCTGACTATATTTAATAATTCAGTGCAAAAACAAAGACATTCAAATGTGTATTGTTAATTTATATTTGATATTCCGTTATTGACAGTTAGAAATTCAATGTTTGGAAAATCACACAACTGAAAAGCCACGACACATTAATGTAAAATAAATATAAATAAAATCGGCATAAATACAACGATAATGTCAGAAGTTTGTGATAATATCGGGTTTGTTATTTAAGAAGAATAAATCCAATGTTTCGTTTTCGTTTCTCGTTAAACCGATACCGTTTTTAAAGTTGCTGCGTAACCGTGAAGCCTAGCTATCTAAAAAGGTGACAAGAAGCTTAGTTAGTTGACTTATTTAACCGACATTATGTTGATGAAAGCTGCCAAAGCTGTAAAATACTTACATGCTGAATGAAAGTGATTAAATGCAGCTTGTTTTAGGACATTTCTCCGATAAATCGCACCTGTAAACAAACAGCTTCAAACAAATACAGTTGAACACACAGGTTCCGGTAGGGAGTTTCAAAATAAAACCCACGTTACAGTTGTCTCCAAAATACAAGTATTAAAAACACTAATTGGACAACATATTTTGTTATAATTGCTTAACCCAGTGAACTCTTCAAACATATATGTGTGAGCATATTTAAAGAATAGAAAGAACAAAAGTGATTGCAAGCTTTTGTTATGAAGCTTGTACTTGAAGTCAAGCTTCTATGCTTTTGTTTTGAAGGCAGCCACCGAACGTCCGTTTGCACTTGTAGCGTCTCTGCTAGTTTTGACTACAAACTCGCTTGACTACATCTATGGCAAAGCGAGCAGAATTGTTCTTTATACAAAACGCTGGGTCCAAAAATCAAAATAACTGTTTCGACATCACTTCTATATAATCTGCTTGATTGTTAGACGGTTTCAACATAATCTTAACTATTATAAAAGTTTTTCATTTATATTAAGAGTGCAATTAAGAATGCGTCATGCCACATAACCAAGAGAATTTAAATTAAAACCCGTGTGTCAAAAACAATAGTAATAAAAACCCTGAATTGATCCCATATTTTGAATAAATGGTAGAATTGTTTTTTATTCAATCATTCTAACATACGTGGTTTCAAATGTGTTAAATTAAAGAAAAGAAAGTTCACATAGTGATAGCAAGCTTTTGTTCTGAAGGCTAGTCGCCGAACATCCGCTTGTACTTGAAGACTTGAATTTCACTACAACTGATTTAACTACAACTACGGCAAGCGATTAGATTTAGTTTTAAACTAAAACGGAGTGCCTCCGAACTTCAATTATCGTAAAAATTATACTATATACTATTGAATGTTCAATTTAAGCAACTAGTCCACATTTTATTTCTCATTCTTTACGTTATAAGTGAAAATGTCATGCGTCATGACAAATAACCAAACGCGGTTTCTTTAAAAAGCTTCCGGGCTGCCGTACATCAGTGCCTGCTTACAGTTGGCGTTAAAGGAACCGGTGAAACGCAGCATAGAAATTGGTTTAAAACTCTGTAAACAACGAATATATTGTCACCACAACAATGAGCCGCAGTTATAACGATGAGCTGCAGTTTCTGGATAAGATCGGGAAGAACTGCTGGAGGATTAAAAAAGGGTTTGTTCCCAACATGCAGGTGAGACACACTTCTAGCTGTTAGCATGTTAGCTCTCAGTTATTTATACTGTCAGTTCGCACATGTTCTGCAGACTTTACCCTGCAGGAATTCCCTCATAAACAGACCATAATACTTATCTTGATGTAGGCACAGTAAATGAGAATACCCCCGGAAATCAGCTACAAACTAAAGTTAAAACCTGCTGACGTAGCTCAGTTATGTAAATATTCGCTATACAATGAGTAATGACATTAAAGGGTGGGTCCTAATAAATGATCAATAAATATGTGAAAATATTAAAAATATAATCCATAAATTGGCTTGATATGTTCCCTATATAGTAATTAAACGTTTTACAATTAACCATTTTGATAAAAATCATTAATTGTAACGAATACAATTGCATTTAGTTATCTTTTAATGACCAATGTAGCATCAACATGTATATTTACAATAGTACACAGTACCAATGATCAGATAATAACACAATAGATGTGTAGTTTTATTATTCTGGAATTTAAATATTCACCTAAATGTGACATAAAACAATGGAAAGCAGCACATTTCCATATTTAATTGGCTGAAACTGCATTTTTCATGTTAAATGTAGCTTTCGAAAAAGAAAATCAGTATTTTTCTTTCAGTGCATATTTAACGCCTAATGCGTATTGAAGCTGGTCTCTTTTTGCTTCCACACATGTATTAACCGTGACAATAGCATGTTATAATTGTATGTTATTTGTTTCCTCAGGTCGAGGGGAACTTCTACGTGAACGAGCCTCTGGAGAAGCTGATGTTCGAGGAGCTGCGTAACGCCTGCAAGGGAGGAGGTCAGATATTCTTCACCTAGATTATTAAACAATAAATCACAGCAGAAAAACACCTTTTATTAAAGGGTTCTGCTCCTCAGGCTTCGGAGGGTTCCTCCCCGCCATGAAGCAGATCGGGAACGTGGCGGCGCTGCCCGGCATCGTCCACGTGAGTAACGCCTTTAAGAGACCAATCGGAGTAGTTGAGTTAAAGGAGGCAGGATTTACGGGGCCCCTGGAGCTCCTCACTGATCTCTCTGATTCTCCCCTCAGAGGTCCATCGGTCTCCCGGACGTTCACTCCGGTTACGGGTTTGCGATCGGAAACATGGCGGCCTTCGACATGAACGACCCCAACTCCGTGGTGTCTCCAGGTGAACGCCACCTCACAACTTCAGAGGACCAAAACCTTAGGAAATCCAAGACAGATAACTAACTTACAAATAAAGACATCATTATTTATCAAAGATTCAGAGATTAAAGAAACAGATTAACGAGCAAAAAATCCAAAACTGTTTTAGAAATTACTCATTTATTCCCTTCATTCTGTGACTGTAATTAAAATACACCTCTCTGTCTCTGTCTGTCTCTCTGTCTGTCTCTCTCTGTCTCTCTCTGTCTTTCTGTCTCTGTCTCTCTGTCTGTCTCTCTCTCTGTATCCCTTTCTCTCTCTGTCTGTCTCTCTCTCTCTCTCTCTCTCCCTGTCTCTCTCTCTCTCTCTCTCTCTCTCTCTGTCTGTCTCTCCCTCTCTCTCCCTGTCTGTCTCTCTGTCTCCCTGTCTGTCTGTCTCTCTCTTTGTCTCCCTGTCTCTCCCTGTCTCTCTGCAGGCGGGGTGGGGTTTGACATTAACTGTGGGGTGCGGCTGCTGAGGACGAACCTGGACGAGAGCGACGTCCAGCCGGTGAAGGAGCAGCTCGCCCAGGCTCTGTTCGACCACATCCCTGTGGGGGTCGGATCCAAGGGGGTCATCCCCATGGGGGCCAAGTAAGGACAGCTCACCTGAGTCACCTGAGTTTCCCATAATTACTGGAGTGATTGAGTTTCCCTGTATTACCTGTAGTCACCTGTGTCCCACCCTTCTGTCTTAAGAGACCAGAAGGAGGTCTTGGAGATTGGTTCCCGTGTCACCTGTCTCTCTATGTTTCTGGTGGACCTGGTTCCCCTGGGTCACCTGTCTCCCACCTGTCTGTCTTACACCTGTCTGTCTCTCACCTGTCTCACCTGTAGGGACCTGGAGGAGGCCCTGGAGATGGGGGTGGACTGGTCCCTGAGGGAGGGGTACGCCTGGGCAGAGGATAAGGAGCACTGTGAGGAGAACGGCCGCATGCTGCAGGCCGACCCCAACAAGGTGTCCTCTAAAGCCAAGAAGAGAGGCCTGCCTCAGGTACCCCCCCCCCCGCCCTCCCCAGTAGACCTCATGTTGTTGTGTACAGGTGTAACTGGTAACTGTCTGTGCAGTTGGGAACTCTGGGAGCGGGGAACCACTACGCCGAGATACAGGTGGTGGACGAGATCTACAACGACTACGCCGCCAAGAAGATGGGCATCGACCACAAGGGCCAGGTGTGTGTGATGATCCACAGCGGCAGCCGGGGGCTCGGGCACCAGGTCGCCACAGGTACACACGCACGCACGCACGCACGCACGCACGCACGCACACACACACACACACACACACACACTGTATAATATGTGGACCTGACGTTGCAGACGCCCTGGTGGCAATGGAGAAGGCGATGAAGCGTGATCAGATCGTGGTGAACGACCGGCAGCTGGCCTGCGCTCGCATCGCCTCCGCTGAGGGCCAGGACTACCTGAAGGGGATGGCGGCCGCCGGGAACTACGCCTGGGTCAACAGAGCCTCCATGACCTTCCTCACACGACAGGTACACACACACACACACACACACACACACACACACACACACACACACACACACACACACCTCTCAGGTATTAACCTCCTCCTCTTCGCACCCAGGCATTCTCCAAAGTGTTCGTCACGACGCCGGACGACCTGGACATGCACGTGATCTACGACGTGTCCCACAACATCGCCAAGGTGGAGGAGCACATGGTGGACGGGCGGCAGAAGACGCTGCTGATCCACCGCAAAGGATCCACCAGAGCCTTCCCCCCCCACCACCCGCTCATCCCCGTCGACTACCAGGTCCCTGAACGCCTCGCGCCACATCTTAACGAGCTGACGGAGGGTTCATTGGTTAATTGATGTGTGTGTTTGTGTCTCAGCTCACAGGACAGCCGGTTCTGATCGGGGGGACGATGGGTACCTGCAGCTACGTTCTGACCGGCACCGAGAAGGGCATGACGGAGACGTTCGGGACGACATGTCACGGAGCGGTAAGAGATATAATTGATAATTCGGGAATTGAATTGACCTTTTTTATTTCATCGTAAATTTGTGTGATTTTTAAAACCTCAGATGTTGAATTTTTGACTTGAATATTTGTTGTTTTCTCTTAAATCCACCTTTTAATTCTTGTAAATCCTAAACATGAATCATTTCTCCCGTCCCTGTGTTCTGTTCAGGGTCGCGCTTTGTCCCGGGCGAAGTCTCGCAGGAACATCGACTTCCAGGACGTTCTGGACAAACTGGCCGATCAGGGCATCGCCATCCGGGTCGCTTCTCCAAAGCTCGTCATGGAGGAGGTGAGGGGTTGTGGCAGTGGCTTTCTGTCAGCTGCGACTCCAAGTAATTTAACGTGGCACTTACCAGCTTCCGTATTTTTCAAGAAAATGAGCTTTTTGTTTATTTTCAGTTTAAATATTGGATATTTTAAGTTGTTTTTACACATTTACAAATATTATAGCTGGATATCTTTTACACATTCTTTTCGATACTAGTTTTCTAATTGAAATATTGTTGTTTTTTACTTAAATTAGATTTTTTAACATTTAATACCTTTGGCTAGTAATTTCTGAACACATTTCCAAAGATATCGTTTTAAGTTTTTAACTCCAGACATTTTTTATTTTCAATAATATTTAGGTTTTCATCTCTTTGGCATGAATTGGCTTCCATACCTGCAAACACTGAAGCACTTTTCTCCCGTGTTTTCTCCAGGCTCCTGAGTCGTACAAGAACGTGACGGACGTGGTGAACACGTGTCACGACGCAGGAATCAGTCAGAAGGCGATCAAGCTGCGACCGATCGCCGTCATCAAAGGCTGAAGCTCCACGACGTTAAAGACTTTACCACAAACAGGAAGGATAGAGACTTCTGACGGAGAGCAGAAGATGTCCGCTTTTGTTTTGTTCGCTTTGGCGAGGAATGAATTTATGTTGGAGCAAGAAATTAAATAAATGTTCTGTTTGCCAAATAAAAAAGATCACTACAAGCTGAATTAAAGGTGATAAACTGCCTCTACTTAATAAGACCGCAATAAATATCACGTTAGTAATCCGGTTCCTTCATATTGATCGACAGCAACAGGAAACAAACTAGGAAATATTTAGGGAATAAAACCAGTTTCTCCTGTTACAATAAACAGCAGCACCATCTGGGTTTCATTCACTAATTATCCTTTATTTTATTCAATCGTTTGATTTATAATTAAAATGCCGTTAATTGGCTTTAAATTAGGATAAAACTGACAACTTTCTTTGTTAGCGATTTTTAATACTGCATAAAACAAGTTTTGGTTTATATTTTGGGATGGTTTAAGAATATTTAGAAAATGTTTTACAATAAATAAAACAGGATCATTTCAAACAGTAAGGACATTTAAATAGAGACTTCTGAGCAGGAAAGCAGAAGATAGATCACAAACTGAATTAAATGTGATAAACTACGTTACAAAACCACCCTAAATGTTCATTGTTTGCCTCTACGGTAACAAAAGGCCAATAAATATTACTGTAGTTCATTTAGAAATGTCCAGTTTCTTCATATTAATTATTGACAATAAAAGGAGACAAACTGGGAGATAATCAGTGAATGAATCGTGTTTTTATTCACTGAGTGTTTCATATAAAGCGGTAGCAATTCTACCCGGCAACCTGCATGACTTCTTCTGATCCCAAACATTCTCAAATAAATGACTCAGGATTATTTGATGATCATTTAACACTTTATTGGTTCTCACAGAAGCTCTCTTTTCTCTTCATCAAAACAAAACAACATTTCACCGTCAACGAACAAATCCATCGTTCCGGCGACGCTTCCTAATAACCCTCCAGCCGGGACCGAAATCACTCGTAGCTCCAACAACCGTTTTAGTTTCGACACGTCCTCAAAACACCCGTGAACACTTCGACAAGGAGGGTTATTGAAGGTAGGAGAGAGGGGGGGTTAGATTACCAGGAGAAACTCGACTAAAATGTGAGTATTTGTCTACTTCCCCCCCCCCCCCAGATCTGTAGTTCATTATCCTATTACCTCGCTACGTTTTCGTAACTTCAACTCCGAAAAACTGCTAACAAAATTCAGTTCTAGACGATTTACAGCAAAAGCAAAAATAAGACAAAATAAATCCCCTCCAAGTTTCTGCTTAATTGGTTTTTCTGCATACTGCCTGTGCCGTACTGCTGCTGCGATCGGTCGACCACTTAGAGATGTCCCGCCCCTTAACCTGTGACAGAGCGCTAGCCAATAGGAGCGCGAGTGACGTCCCTATGTTCAATTATTCAGTATTTATCCAGATGTTGTTCTGTTTACAATTATTTTCAGGAAAATGTTTAATATTCTAAACATTTCTCAAGAAAAACTATCAAAAATATTTATTCAAACTTGGATTTCCTTCATTTTTCTCTAAATTACGATCTTCAGGCACTTTCTCCGGGAGGTTTGTTGCATCACTTTGGGCGAAACCCATTTCTTTTAAAGCTAAAACAAAAAACAGGAATGCAGCGACCATCAAAGAAACAGCAAAGCAAGGCGTCGCAACATCCCAAAGTGTAAAGCAGAAGATCTAACTTTTCTTCCTCTTCAGTTTGAAGTATCGCGGTGAAGCGTTGCATAATTACTTTGTCCTTCGAGTATAAAACTAATTGAGCTGCTTCTTCTTCTTCTGTACATGGGGAACGTTTGTTTACATTATCAGCTGTACAGTCATGAGGTTCTGGGTCTCTATGGAAGCTCTTTATTGCCAAGAGGAATTTTAAAAAATGATAAAATGTAAGAAATGATAAAAACATAAATGGCATTTTTAGATCATTTTAGAATTATGACTTTTATTTAGGCAAAAATTCAAATGATATTTATTTATAAGTGAGTTTAACTTTCACTTTAATTCCAAATGATGATCCAATGATGATATTTAGTAGAAAAAGAAATAATCAAAAATATGAATTTAGTCCCAATAAATTAGACTTTAGTAAAAATGATAAGATCCTTAAATATGAAAAGGATTAGAATTAAAATCAAATACTTATTATAGGAGGAGCTTTTCACTCGTATTAATTACAAATAAGGAACTCTGAAGTTCATTAAAGTCCAGAGCTTTAACTTCTCATCATTTCTATATTATTTATGATTTCTCAGTTTTATCATTTTTTATTTTCTGGCACGAATCATCTTCCATATTTGAATCCAGATGAAATTGAAGGTTAACAAACTGAAAAACTAAACCTTTATTTACATTTTTTAACATCTTATTCTCTTATTTACAGTGGGGGGGGGGGGGGGGGGTCTGATCAGGAACATGGAGAGTGGTTTTAGATTTTATTGGCTTTTTTTTAAACACGGAGACGAAGCAGAGCGAGCGTTTTCACTTCAAACCTAAAAATCCATTCCTAAAAATAAAATAATTCAGCCCTTTATTTTCTGTCCGTTCTGCGGCGGCAGCAGCGCCGTGAAATGATGAGATTTGATTCCTAAGGAGAGGTGGGCCTGCAGAAAGCTTTCGAGGTTTCAGTATTTAATAAAGTATTCTAAGTCTTAGATTCACCGTAACAGCTATGGAGGCAAATTAGTGCCTTAGTGGGTTCAATACAAATATGGAGCCAAAGAGGGGAATAACATTCTGAGAAAAACTGGAAAACCCTCTGAGGTTTATCTGTGGAAATAAATCACAATTTTGCCAAATTGTGTTAAATTCTCTGAGATACAAATCGAGAATTAATGACATTTTTTTCTTACATTCCTGATTTTTCTCCCAGTAAATTGAACCCTTAGGTTTTTGAGAATATTCTTTACTAACTACCAAGTTATTTTTGGAGAATATTCAAGTTTCTTTTGATGTAAATCAGATTTCTTTTCAAATGGGAGATCTTTCCTTACTGAATAGAGAATATTGAGTTTCTTTTATTCAACATTTAATTTAAGAAAGGGACAATTTGTACATTTTTCTTCTGGTAATGAAATGTGTTCTTCTTTTAAAACTGCTTCTTTTATTCCACAAAATCTCAGATTGTATAATGAGAATCACTATTTTAAAACTCTCAAGAAACACATTTTCCTTCTAAAAATCTCCTTCAGTCTCTAACCTCCTCAGAATATTCCCTCCCTCCGGCAGCTCCACATTGTATTTATTTTCCTCACAACATCTTCAATACGTCGCCTCAGTTTCTCTAACAGGAGGACGAACAGTGGAGCTTCTGTCAGATATTTTTACCAAAACTTTTCCGTGCTGCTGCGTCCTTCGTAGCTTCCATAGGTCCGTTTCCTCTCTAACGTCTGATCATCGTCCCTCGTTACCGTCTCTCGTTATCGTGACTTGTAGTCGTCGTGGACAGCTCGTCTGCGGAGGGTTCGTCCGTCCTGCGAGCCGCGTCCACTTTAAGTGCAAAAGCAGCTCCTATGCTAAGGTCTTTTATTTTGTAGTGAGCGGCACGTTCGACCACTTCCTGTCACGAGTCCTTTTCAGTCCAAAGTGAACTTCCAGTTTTTATTTCCTACAGCTTCGCTCGCTGGAAGAATGCCTGCGGAGAGGAAACAGGAGTTTAATAAAGAATAAAACAATAAAAACAAGCTTTATTTATCATGTAAAACCTGCCGTACCTTGATGTAGTTCTTCAGGACTTTGACGTCCGGCTGCTGAAGCACCTGACAGAGCTCCTGGAAAATAAAGCCAACATTTTACAGGTGAACGGACAAACTACCGGCACTAAATGTTTGTTTCTGTTCATTTAATGTTGAAAATAGGACGTTTGTAAGTCAGCTTGTGAGATTTAGCAGGTAAAAAGTATATCTAATGACATCAGACGTCAGCATTAGACCGAGCTCCTCTCCTTCAGCAGCTGATGAACTCACCTGTGAGATCTCCGGAGCGACCTGCAGGGAGGGCAGATACTCCTGCTGCAGGAACTGGATAAACTCCGGACCCTGAGACACAGAATATTACTCAGATGTAAGGATGACTTTAATAAAGTGAGAATATTTCTGCAGTATTTCTCTGGAGTAACGGAACCGTTCTGACCCGTTTGAGATGAATGGTTTTCAGCGTGACCGCGCACTCCGACAGCGTCTGGAAGAAGAGACGTGTTAATGAAGAGTTCAAATCCTGGGTTTTTAGCAGGGAAGACGTGGACTTCAAGAGGTAAGATAATTGAACAAATACAAGAGAAAACCCCTTAAATATTCTCTCAAATCTAGCTGGAAAATTCACGAGAAAAATGTAATTAAAAGTGAGAGTGGGAAAAATGTTCATGTTTCCTAACATTAAGAGATTATTTAGAGTGGTTTTTTATTTGCTTGTATTTTTTTTAAACGTGTTTCATTAATTTTAGGAATAATTGCCAAAAAAATGGAATATTTTAGGATTTTCTTTGAAAAACAATGTTTTTCAAAGTGTTTTCAGAAATGCAGGCGGTACATCTTTCAGAGTGAATTACATTCAATTAGATGTAATTCACTCTGAAATGTGCAGGTTTTTAATTTAAAGCATGATTAGATTTTTCATGAGAATCGAGTAGTGATTAAAGATGATGATGATGATGATGATGATGATGATGATGCAAATTGCAAGAAACACTATTTTATATTTCCTGAAATTAAAGTGGTAAGAGGACATTTTAAATTGAGAGAAGAACAAAGTTGATCAGCTTCTGAAATCTTATTTCTCATTTTATAATTTAGATGTTTTTCTTATTTCATGAAATCGGAGAAAAATAGAAATTGTGAAAAACATTGGATGTAAGAAAGGGAAAAGAGGGAAAATGAAAGACAGAAAGAGGTCAAATGTAAAAGTGTAAAACATGGTATATTTTCAAGGAACACTGAATGTATTTGGACCCTCACCAGCACGGTCTGAGCGTCCGAGAGGTCGAAGGTGGGTTTGAGCGGAGCCAGGAAGCAGGCGGGAACGATGTGTTTGTAGATGAAGTCGGGGAATCCCACCATGCCGTCTTTCCCTCCTGCAGCAGAACACTGAGGTTAGAAACCCAGAGACAGAACATCATTTCTGCTCATTAATGCAGAGCCTCTCTCACCCCACAGCTCCACCAGCTTGGACAGGATGATGAAGCAGGTCTTCTGGGCGATCGGGTCGGGGAAGTCCACGGCGCCCTGGATGATGGTGAACACGACGCGCTCAATGTTCTCCGCTCCTGGAGGATATAGAAACATTCAGACGGTTAATAACCGGTTTAAACACACAGGCATCAGGAAAAGAAAGTGTGCAGCTGGTTAGCTTAGCTTAGCATAAAGACTGGAAACGGAGGGAAACTGCTAGCATGGCTCTCTACTCACACACTCAGCTCCAGGTACACACACTCACACACTCAGCTCCAGGTACACACACTCACACACTCAGCTCCAGGTACACACACTCACACACTCACACACTCAGTTCCAGGTACACACACTCACACACTCAGCTCCAGGTACACACACTCACACACTTAGCTCCAGGTACACACACTCACACACTCAGCTCCAGGTACACACACACTCAGCTCCAGGTACACACACACTCAGCTCCAGGTACACACACACTCAGCTCCAGGTACACACACTCAGGTGATAAAGAAGTGAAGCAGCACTGACCCTGGTTGGCCATGACCTCGTTCATGCCGCTGGCGGCCACCGTCTGGATGAAGGTGAAGTAGCTCCTCCTCAGCATCTGCTTCTCCAGCACTGCTGTCTGGTCGTTCTCCTCCGCTGGCCGACCCAACACCTCGAAGATGGCCAGAACCAGGGGCATGAACACCTGCTGCAGGAAGGGGGAGACCTGCCTCTGCAGAGGGGGGACAGCATCAGTATCACGTGAGGGTCAGTCAGGGTCAGCATCAGATTGGGGGGGTTCCTCCGGACCGTACCTTGAACTTGGCGGTGATCTGGGAGATGAGCGGGATGAACTCCTGCAGGTCTTTGGCCTCGCAGTCCTTCAGCATATGCTCGGAGGCGCTGGGGATGAAGGGCAGCACCTCCTCCTCCATGCAGATGATCATGCGGTGCAGGAAGGAGCGCACGGCGCTGCGCAGCGGGCCCCTCTGCAGCGGCACGCTGAGGGCCGGCAGGAAGGTCTGCAGGCAGCAGCGGTACACCTCGGTGCAGCCGCACTGCTTCACCGTCTGCTTGTTGCTGAACGCTTTGCTGGTTCGGCTGGAGAGACGAGAGAGAGGCAATAAATTCAGCCTCAGGGTTCAAAGTGTCTTCAACACTGAGAAATCCCAGCGATATGTTTACAGGGGTTTTGGTTTGAATGTGAGTAACAATGTGCTTGTTTGTTTTATGAAGTTATAATAGGATGATTATTTAAGGGTTAGGTTTTTTAGATTTCTCTGAAATTTAACAGATTATTTAGCGATGCAAAAAAAATGAATTGCTAGAATTCTTTGAATGTTTTAAGAGGTAAATTAAAGAAAACAAATGTAGATTTCTTTTTCAAATTTCATAATTTGTCATTTTTAGAGAGAACAAATGCAAGAAACCTTTTATGGTTTTTATTTCAAGAATGTTTTAATAAATACATCTTTTTTTAAAGTAACATTAGACTATTTTTTTCTGGAACCTAAATTGTAAATTAACAAGATTATTATTATTTTTTTATTTAGAGAATTATTTTTATGTCATTAAATTTGACAAGAAAAAACTAAAAATTCTGATTTAAAAAATATTGTGAGTGAGTCTTGATGTGTAATGCCTGCTGGGACCGGTTCCCCATCAGAAGGATCCCCAGTATAACCCCCCGCCCCCCTGGTTCCTGACCTGGCGAACCCCACGGCATGGCTGAGGCAGTCTCCGATGGCGGCCTGCGTCTCCTGCTCGCTCTCCTGGGACAGCTTGCTGAGCAGCAGGTTGAAGGCGTCCATCAGCGGCTGCAGGAGGCTCCTCATCATCACCGTCTTCCTCTCCACGGGACTCTCCCCGTGAACGATCAGCACCCCCGCCGCCTCGAACATAAACAGCTGGTCGTCGCTGGTGAGCAGCGCCGGGAACCCGTTCTCCTTCAGGAACAATAGATACATATTAATAAACTTTAAGACAGAGTTCCATTGTGTTGAAGAGGAGTCTCTTACAGGAGGAGCGAGCTCCAGCAGGTCCTGGATCCTCGTCAGCACGTCCTCGATGAACACGTTCATGTGTTTACTGTCAACACAAACATCACTTAGGCTAAATAACCAAGAACTGCTTACAAATGACATATTCATTACAAAAAAGGTCAGGAATATCCTCTGAGACGCAGGTGGTAAAGGACAAGAAAAACTGACTGAATTTTAAAGGGTCATTTTACAAGAAACATAAAAAAAGTTGCGAGAAACAAAATGTGACGAAAATGAAGGCGAGCTCACTGCAGCGTCTTGATGAACCTGGAGAACAGGTAGGCGACTCGGCTGCGGACTTTAGGGCTGCTGTGCCTCAGGCCTCTCTGGTCCAGAAACGCCATCTGACAATGAACGCAGCACGGGTTACTCCCACAGGAAACACATTATCAACCCAGAGAGAGGCAGAGAGAGAGGCAGAGAGAGAGAGGCAGAGACAGAGAGAGAGAGGCAGAGAGAGAGAGAGAGAGAGAGAGAGAGAGGCAGAGAGAGAGAGAGAGAGAGAGAGAGAGAGGTAGAGAGAGAGAGAGAGAGAGAAGAGAGAGAGAGGCAGAGAGAGAGGCAGAGAGAGAGAGAGAGAAAGAGAGAGAGAGGCAGAGAGAGAGAGAGGGAGAGAGAGAGAGAGACAGACAGAGACAGAGAGAGACCGAGACAGAAAGAGACAGAGACAGAGACAGAGAGAGAGAGAGACAGAGAGAGAGATAGACAGAGACAGACAGAGACAGAGAGACAGAGAGAGAGAGAGAGACAGAGACAGAGACAGAGACAGAGAGGCAGAGACAGAGAGAGAGAAAGAGAGAGAGAGGCAGAGAGAGACAGAGAGAGAGAGGTAGAGAGAGAGAGACAGAGACAGAGACAGACAGAGACAGACAGAGACAGAGACAGAGAGAGTCTCACCAGGACGATGGGGATGTGCTGCGGCTCCACCAGGAAGAACTTGTCGTATCTGCTGACCGTCTCGAAGAACTCCAGAGAGACGGAGCTGTGCTGGTAGCTGCTGACCCCGCACGACACCAGCTGAGGGAAGAGCAGACGTTTGAGCTCAGAGACATCCTGAAGACAGCGGCTCTACATCCTGCAGAGACAGCGGCTCTACATCCAGAGACACAGTATAAAGACTGACCGTCCTCATCATGTCCTGCAGGGCGCTGGTCTTGGTCGAGTCTCCGCAGAAGTGAGCTCCATGTGAGGCGGGCAGCGCCTCCCCCAGCATGTAGAGCAGCCGGACCGCCACCTCCACCTCCATGAAGGAGGCCGTCTGCCAGCTCCTGAAACACAAACACAAACACACACACACTCTGCAGTGAGCACAGCAGCAGCAGGCGCTCCTCTACAGGGATAGTGAAGGAGTGTCTCTCACTGCATGGTGCTGTTGAAGACTCTGCGCACGGCCTCCAGCAGCAGCTCTGGAGAGACCTGAGCCAGACGGTCCAACAGCATCTTCAGCTGCTTCCTGTACTCCACAAACATCGCCTCATCCTCGCCCTGACGGAGGAACAACAAGTACAAGTTATAAATAAATAAACCCTCTCCCTGACCCAGGACAGACCGAGAGTAGACCCTCTCACCTCGTTCTCAAAGTTGTACTCGTCGTCGTACGTCAGCTTCTTCATCACAGCCAGTAGGATGGCCTGAGGAGAGACGCAGACGTTTAGAGATCATAATCCCAATCAAACCATTAAACATCTGTAATATAAAACACAATCAGACTCACCTCCAGGTTTGCTTTCTGCTGGTCTGTCAGCTGGGGGAGCTGCAGGATCAACACACACACATTACAAATATATTCTATTTTAGCTTAGAATTTACTTTATAGACATTTTATTTCCAGCCTCTGATCGGAGGAGCTGCTGCCTCTGATCGGAGGAGCTGCTGCCTCTGATCGGAGGAGCTGCTGCCTCTGATCGGAGCAGCTGCTGCCTCTGATCGGAGGAGCCCTCCCGGCTGTCTCACCTGTTTGAGGACGTGCAGGTACTCGTAGCAGAAGCCCACGATGTTGGCGGAGATGTCGTCGTCCTCGTGCACCAGCAGCTGCAGCAGCAGCGGCACCTTGCTCTCCAGAGCTTGCAGCGCCTCCGCCGCCTCCTTCACGTTCCCGCTCTTAGAGAGCTTACTCCAGCTGAGCACCAGACTCTGACCCATCCCATTCACCAGCCGGGAAAACTTTGCCAGGAAGTCCACGTCCTCCTCCTGAGAGAGGGGGACGTGGACTTCAGAAAATACTTTTTTCCAAAAATATCCGAAAACATTTCGGAACTTTTTGCTTTTTTCAGAAAATATTGAGAAAATGTATTTTGTTTAAATTCTTTGAATATTTTGGGGAAATGTTACATGAAAAAAAATGATAAGATGTCAGAAAAAATATACTTTCTATTCTCTGAATTTATTATTAAAACGCCACTTTAATTACAAAACATATAGAAATTCGAGCTTTCCGTTTTCTTCGTAAATTTACCACAAACCAAACAAGTCATCCATTTTATGGTGGAATTACCACTCAGATTTTTCCAAAACTCTCATTCTTTAATATTATATGAGGTGGTGAATTGAAGAACTGTTATACACATAATGTAATATTAATATTGAGAGGCGTTACCTGCTCCACGTTGAAGAAGCCCGCAGACTGCAGCACCTGACACAGAGACTCCACCAGCTTGATTTTATCCGCCGGGTCCATCCCTTTGTTGATGATCTCAAACAGGCAGTCACAGGCCTCCTCACGCAGCTCCTCCACAGACATCTGGCTCAGCAGCAGGTTCACAAACCTGGGACACAAAACACCTTTAGTATCAATTTCTGAACAAAATTTGACCTTTAATTGAATTCTGTTTATTCCTATTTGAACTCTAATTCCTTTATTCACTTTTTCTCACTCATTTTTTTATTATTTGATCCTCATTTTATTCTCATTTGTTATCTAGAGTGTGTAGATGGTCGGTAAGGCTGTGTATCTACAGGAATATGAAGGTATTTAAACAGATCAGACGTACCGGTCGTTGGCGATGAGGTTGAGGTCGATCCAGGACACGAAAGCCCCCACCACCTCCAGACACTGGCAGGTGATCTCGGGGTGCGACTGCTGGTACGTCTGCAGGATCTGGAACCAGGACTCCACCAGCGTGGGGATGCACTGCTCCCGCATCTGGTCCTTGATCAGGGTGTTCCTGCGGATATCCTGGGGGGAGAATCAACCCCGTTAACCAGGAAGACACAGTTTAGGAGGAGTTCCAGGTACGTTAGCGGGCTCTTACGTCCGGCAGGTGCAGGATGTCGCGGTCCACCACCTCCCCGTCGATGGCCATGAGGGTCCGCAGGTAGACGTCGACGCCGCAGGGGTTCAGGCCCACCAGCGTCAGGATGTCGAAGAAGAACTTGGGCCACAGCGTCAGGTACTCCATGACGAAGGTGAGGGCGAACACCTGAGCCGCCTTGTTCCTGATGAAGGGCTTCTCCGGCTCCGCGTTCATCAGCTGCTCAAACACAATAACTTACATTTAATATAAATATATTTCATACATGATGTGGGAAAATAACTGAATAAATAAAAGTTGTTTTTAAGAATCCAGAAATATTTAGAAGATGTCTGAAAAATGTTTGAAAACTAACTAAATGTTTCTTGAGAGAGTGTAAAACATGTCTGGAAAACATAATCTCACATTTGTGTGAAGAAATCTGAAAAATGTTGGACCAATAACAGAATCATTTTCGGAAGAAATGTAAAAAAAATGGTTTCAAAATCATGAAAAATATCTCATAAAAACTTTTAAATAAACAAAATATGAAATGATTTTAGAAAACTGTATTTTAAAAAGTGAAAGATCTCTGACCCCTGAGAAGGTTATTTTGTACCTGATTCTGCAGCCACTTCATGAGCGTCTCTCTGATGAGCTGCTGCTGAACCGCACTCAGACCGGCGTGTCTGCAACACAAACAACACAATGTAGACAAACAAAAACACACATCCATGATTCTGCAGAACCTCCTCCTCCTCCTCCTCCTCCTCCTCCTCCTCCTCACCTGAACCGGATCTGATGCTCTAGCACTTGGAAGCAGAAGAACTTCACGTGGTCGTCACTGGAACAGATAAACATGTTAAAACACCATAAACTACATACTGTATATCAATGTTCAAGGTGTGTGTGTGGGGACTCACTGATAGATGCCTTTAGCCAGGGCCTCAGCACAAACCTCCCACCCGTCCTGAGACTCCTTCAGCTGCTCAAAGTACGCCATGGCCTACACACACACACACACACACACACACACACACACACACACACACACACACACACACACACACACTAAACTGTAACAGCAGCATAAGGCAGCCTGTCCCTTGAAGAGCAAGTATAACGACGGCCTCTCAAGAACACTGAAGGGTGGATTTAATTTACCGATCCTGCAGACACCCGCTACACGGGGCAGAAGTCCTGCAGCATGCAGCAGCAGCTCCTCACAAAGGAGAGGAGAGGAGAGGAGAGAGACCCCCCCCCCCCTCACTGTCACTGTTCTAATCCTTCAAAATGATGCACTGACTTCAGATTTGGTCCGTCAGATTTAAAAACAACGACGCGACTTCTCCCGGTCACGTAGCAAAACATAAACATGGGTGACGTCACCTTATTCACCGATGGTGGTAAATAGGGCTAACATCGGCCGGTGTATGGGTGAGCCATCGGCCGGTGTATGGGTGAGCCATCGGCCGGTGTATGGGTGAGCCATCGGCCGGTGTATCGGCGCATTCCTATACAATAT
The DNA here is from genome assembly GCF_036324505.1 of Eleginops maclovinus. Classification (NCBI taxonomy): domain Eukaryota; kingdom Metazoa; phylum Chordata; class Actinopteri; order Perciformes; family Eleginopidae; genus Eleginops; species Eleginops maclovinus. Next base: position 17,010,549 of record NC_086365.1, read on the forward strand.
CATTACACTTTGTCTAACCCTAACCTAGAGGAGCAACAGTTTGAGTCAGAGAAAGTATACTACTGATCGACTCAGTCACAAAACAATATCCGGAAAAAAGTGCAATCCCCCCCCCCCGGGTCTGTAGCTGGTGTTAGTTTATGTTATAATGGGGGGTCTCCTCACCCTGTGTCTGTAGCTGTGCTGGGTTAGTGTTAGTTTATGTTATAATGGGGGGGTCTCCTCACCCTGTGTCTGTAGGGGGCGTCGGCGTTGGGGTTGAGCCCCAGCAGGGCCTGCTCGTCCATGATCACACAGACAGACTGGCAGGCCATCCAGCGTTAGCTTAGCTTCAGATCAGTGCTCTCTGCTGCAGGACGCCAGCTCGCTCTCATCTGGGGGGGGGGGGGGGAGAGAGAGAGAGAGAGAGAGAGAGAGAGAGAGAGGCTGGGTATCAGGAAGGTAATCTGAATACAGGTGAGCTGACGTAGGTAAGAGTCATCAGCAGCGTCAGGTTAGTTTAGATACCTGAAATATTACAAATCAACACCACAGCTAATGTTGGTTTTCACCTGTTTCTACTTTAAAGAGTCCTCTCCTGCTGATGTTCAGGTGTATATCAGTATGTAGTGTCTCTACTTTAAAGAGTCCTCTCCTGCTGATGTTCAGGTGTATATCAGTATGTAGAGTCTCTACTTTAAAGAGTCCTCTCCTGCTGATGTTCAGGTGTATATCAGTATGTAGAGTCTCTACTTTAAAGAGTCCTCTCCTGCTGATGTTCAGGTGTATATCAGTATGTAGTGTCTCTACTTTAAAGAGTCCTCTCCTGCTGATGTTCAGGTGTATATCAGTATGTAGTGTCTCTACTTTAAAGAGTCCTCTCCTGCTGATGTTCAGGTGTATATCAGTATGTAGTGTCTCTACTTTAAAGAGTCCTCTCCTGCTGATGTTCAGGTGTATATCAGTATGTAGAGTCTCTACTTTAAAGAGTCCTCTCCTGCTGATGTTCAGGTGTATATCAGTATGTAGAGTCTCTACTTTAAAGAGTCCTCTCCTGCTGATGTTCAGGTGTATATCAGTATGTAGAGTCTCTACTTTAAAGAGTCCTCTCCTGCTGATGTTCAGGTGTATATCAGTATGTAGAGTCTCTACTTTAAAGAGTCCTCTCCTGCTGATGTTCAGGTGTATATCAGTGTGTAGAGTCTCTACTTTAAAGAGTCCTCTCCTGCTGATGTTCAGGTGTATATCAGTATGTAGTGTCTCTACTTTAAAGAGTCCTCTCCTGCTGATGTTCAGGTGTATATCAGTATGTAGCGTCTCTACTTTAAAGAGTCCTCTCCTGCTGATGTTCAGGTGTATATCAGTATGTAGCGTCTCTACTTTAAAGAGTCCTCTCCTGCTGATGTTCAGGTGTATATCAGTATGTAGTGTCTCTACTTTAAAGAGTCCTCTCCTGTTGATGTTCAGGTGTATATCAGTATGTAGAGTCTCTACTTTAAAGAGTCCTCTCCTGCTGATGTTCAGGTGTATATCAGTATGTAGAGTCTCTACTTTAAAGAGTCCTCTCCTGCTGATGTTCAGGATTCTCAACCTTGAACATCAACTAGAGTAGAACATCTTAAAGCCTGTGAGTGAATCATTAATCTAATCAATGTACAGGTGTTATCTCTCTTTTAAATCGTGATAGTCGTGTTTGCCTCCACAGGGAGTGTTTGGAAATATGAGAATAACAGAGAGTACATTTCATTATAGATGTCCTATTAAGCACTTATGGTATCAACACCATAATATTGTCTATTTATACATATTTATGGATATCCTGACAGCTTTTACTAAATAAAACTAGGCCTTGATTTGTTGTTGTTGTTGTTTTGGGATTATTTATTGTCTTATTAGTATATGAAGTTTGTTGGAAGAAGAGCTTCTGCGACAGCGAGTATGGATCCTAATCAATGGAATAAAATCTGGACCCAGAGTCAATAATAAAGATTACTATTATGACTTCTTCCCTAAATGATGCAACACAGAGTCAACACCTCCACGTCTCGTGTACAGTGTCAACAACAACAGTAAAAGCACACACACTGGACAGTTATAATACTTAATAGTAAGTTGTGTTTTCATAAATATATCACAGTAGAAGTCTTGTGTCTTTACTAAATAGAACTCGGCCTGTGTTGATGTGATTATCTACTGTCACGTATATTTAATGATCTATCCTGATCAATAATATTTATAAAAAGGTGTTTATTTTACACTAATATCTACTTAGCATTATTTTGTGTATTTAGAGGATATCCTGACAGCTCATCCTCCATACATGATGCAACACACAGTCAACACTTTGACACTTCATATAACATTTCAAGACACTAACAGTTTCTGATTTGACTAAATAAACGAGGCCGTGTGTTGTTGTTGTTGTTGTTGTTGTTGTGTTTAAGTGATATATCCTTTGTGTATATCATGTTAAGTTTGTTGTGGATCCCTGAAGGAAAGCTGCTGCTTCTACTACAGCAAATGGGCATCCTGATGTACAAAGTAGGTATAGAAATGTGTATTTTGAACACTAATATCTACTTTCAGCCGCATTATTTTGTGCATTTATATATATTTATAGTGGATATCCTGACAGTATATCCTCCCTACATGATGCAACACAGAGTCAACACCTCCATGTCTCGTTAACAGTGTCAACAACAACAATAAACACGCACATACTGAACATATCATGGGCTAGGTGTGTATAAATGTTACCTTGGCTGTGGATCCTCAATAAGTTGCAATGCTAACATGCTAACACGCTAACAACTTCACATTTAAAATAGCTGCTAACTCAAGCTAGCATTAGCAATATAGCTTTGAGACTTAATAAATTAAACACTTTTAACGAACACTAAAACACCAGTCATCCCCGGAGCAGCTTTTGTAACATTAATGCTGATAAATCAGGATAAATTAAATAAGTTTAGATGTGTTTTTTATGTTAGTTTGTCAGGTAACGTTTACCTAAAGAACATTTCGCGATGACAAACTGACGTGAGCCGCTTTTAACCGACATTGACACGTTAATAACAGAGAGTACATTAGAGGAAACTCACCTTAATTAAAACGGAATTGATAAACGTGTTTTCTCCCCACGTCAGCTCATCGTGGAGCCGCAGAGAATCATCCAGAAATCTGCTGCATGTCGTTGGACTGAGAGGAGCGGCGTGTCCGTCCGTTAACATCCGGGTCACACAGGAAGAGGTACGGCACTTAACATGCAAAGCGTGGCCGTGAGATATCGATCAATATGAAGAGAGCAATATGTATTTTCATTTAAAAAACAATATGTTTACCACGGTTACAGTTATTTGTTGTTGTTATTTTTAAGAGGTACATAGCGTAACTGTACATATATTAATAACATAATATTTTAACCACAGTAATTTTATATTATATATGTGTACATTATATGTGATATTAAGAGTTTGTTATAATATTTATTTATTTAATTGTATCTAAAGTAGCCGTCAAAATATTAATAACAAATAATATTATTTTTTCAGATATATTTTAAAGACTTCTTTTCTGTTCTTCTATTTTTACTTTTTATTTTCTCTAATTTAATTTATTTGTTATTCTTTTTAGGAAGAGATAAGGAGCAGTCAAAAATATTTAAAATATCTAATATTTATTTTTTATATTTCACCCAAAGATACACTATCTTATTGATGAATAAATTATAAATTATATTTGGCGAATGTAGGGTGGTGGGGGGTATTATTATTATTATTATTATTATTATTATTATTATTATTATTATTATTCTCTTTTAATTTAATGTATTACTTAATTTTTTAGGAAGACATCCGTAGCAGATTAAAAATATTAATACAAAAAATATACATATTTTGTATATTTCAACCACAGTTATATTATATTATATTTTTTAGAAATGATATGTGATATTAAGCGAATCAATGTTATTCGTTTATGTTTTTGAGAAGTCAAATGTTTTGTTAGTGACTGTTAAGACTGAGACTGAAGTTAGTTTCCGATTCGTACGAACAAAATAATATATAATTTGTGGTTTATTTAAAATTAAAATCGTCATTTAGTAAACGTGAATATTCATAAAATAAATAAACAATGTTTATAAAACAAGTACAAGTTCGTGTTGTGTTTAAATTATTATTATAAAATATAATATAATACATATTTTAAAAGTAAAAAGACGAATATGAGTCCCCGGATGTCCCGCCTCATCCCGCCTCTCGGTCCATATGACGTCACCAGGCTCCTCCTTGCAGCTTCCTCTTTTCCCGTGGCAGTGACAGACTGACACCATGAAGGCGTCCGGCACAGTACGTAAAACCTTTAAAATACTCATTTAAACCCGAAACACACGGGGTACATCAACCGATGTCACTTTATAACGTTGCATGTGTCAGATTTATGTATTAACATTTAGGTCAAATCCAGAATTTAGTAGTGTTTTCAGTGTTTTTCTACCCGGTCTGAGGGTACAACATGGCGGCTGTTGGACCATGTGGAGACCAACAGTTAGAAATGAGACTCCGTTAGAAATCACAAATAATCACCAAATAAACAACACAATTTAAACATCCTTATCAGGGTGGTATGTGCGTTAATTGCCAGTTAATACCTCGCTTGATTTGTTTGTAGTCTTGCCATCTATCCAAGTTGAAAGCTACTTTAAAGCTAATGCTAACGTGTTTTCTTGAGTCCAATGAAAGCTAACGAATGCTAACTGCTAACGTGGTGCTAATGTGTTTCCTCCGCAACGTGGGATTAGCATCTAGCTGTCTCTGTCTCTCTAAATGAGTTGCTTGTATTTTAAAGGTGTTTGAAATTGATGCCCGTGTATTTAAAGTATATACAGTTTTAAATGAGCATCACTCCTGTCGTAAATGGCAAGGCTAGTTTGAAGTGTCTACTAGTTTCTGCGGAATTCCTAATGCTAACATGCTAGCTCCAATTGTAAATCAGATTAAAGTTTCCACATGCAAGGAATTTGCTTTGATTAATGGTGGTGCAAACATAATCAAGAGGAAATGCGTTATAAGATAGTCAAAATTTTAACCTCTTATAAAATGACGCTTTAGCATTAAAGAGTAAGTATTTGCGAATCTAAATAAAGGTTAATACAATAGTCACAACATAAATGCTCTGTGCTTTTTTAGGTGAACAACACATGCATATCAATAACCAATTAAAATCCAACATGTTTTTAACGGTACATCAAAGAAGTGCCTGTGTGACTCAATATTACAGTCGTTATATTGTTATGGTACAAAACTTTACAGATCTGTGATACTTGAGACAGTGTAAAGGAATAGTGCGATAATGTAGAAAAATATGTAAACATGCCATGATAAGCCTCAAAATATACATATTATAATTATACAAGTAACTGGAGCTAATGTAAAAGGCAAGGGAAATTGGTTAGAGTGGAATTACAGGGGTTGAAACCTCATGGAAAATCAATGTGATCCTCGTTAAAAAGTGTGTTGTACAATAAACCATGTTTTACATTCATGAACTTGTATGCATAGCTTTAGTAAGTGCTACACAGGGATGGAAGAGTGTTGACTGTCTCTTGATCCTAAAAAGGTCTCCACTAAATCCTCATTTGATAATGTATGTTAAAGTTATGCACCCAAACCCAAAGGCCATATCAGTGTGATATGATTTTGTCTGGCGTGCAAACAGGAATTGATCCTTGTCGCCTTTCTTGAGCTGCCGTGCCTCTGAAAGTGAATCCAAGGAGCTACACATCTGTGCGGTGTTGTTATATATGTATTCAAAGTGATTCTACACGGCTCCTCACCCTCTCTCTCTCTCTCTCTCTGAAGCTTCGGGAGTACAAAGTCGTCGGGCGGCTGCTGCCCTCGGCTAAGAACCCGGCCCCCCCGCTGTACCGCATGAGGATCTTCGCCCCAAACCATGTGGTGGCCAAGTCCAGGTTCTGGTACTTCGTGTCTCAGCTGAGGAAGATGAAGAAGGCGTCCGGAGAGACAGTCTACTGTGGACTGGTAACGACACACACACACCTTTCACACTCAGTCTTAGTCAGAACCATCCTGTGGATTGTATTAGACAGTGGAAATGTATGAAGGTACATGGCAGCCCCTGCTAAAATCCACATAAATATCATCCTGCAGCTGTAATCATGAAACTATGTAATACAGGCGTGCATCCCACAATACACGTCTTGAGAGGAAGTGCAGTCTTGTTTCTTCTCAGCCTTAATCGGTCACTATAGCCGCTCTCTAACTTTGTTTTTGCAGTTTACTAATCAATGATCACTAAACTGTGACCAGGTATGAGAGACGAGTCTGTCAATATTGATAAGGAATCACCAAATTGGGCTGTTAAAACCAGGTGTTTCTAGCGGAATATAGCAGAGTGATACTGTGGTGCTGAATACTGCGACAGTAACGTAATCGTCCTCCAGCTGTCTTCTGCCTCTGGGCAGGAAACGTTTAGAAGTTGAATTATTTTTCAATTTAGCTTTCATCCTCAAAGCCATGTCACTCAGTTGCATGCTTATGGCACCTATGCCGGTACCGACCCGCCTGCTCAGTGTTTATGGATATTTTACCGGACTCTACAGGCTCTGGTCAAAGTCTGGTAAAAACAGCCTCATGGAAACACTGGCACACATTAAAACACAGATGAAATGTGTCTTTATTTATTCAAATGTTGTAAATATGCACCCAAACCCAAAGGCCATATCAGTGTGATATGATTTTGTCTGGCGTGCAAACAGGAAGTGATCCTTGTCGCCTTTCTGGAGCTGCCGTGCCTCTGAAAGTGAATCCAAGGAGCTACAAAGAAACTGCCGGGACTGTTAACACCCGTCAGACCTCTGTGTGTGCGCGCAGTCTCTCTGTGTTTGTAATTAATAATGTGTGTTTGCTCCAGGTCCATGAGAAGACTCCTCAGAAGGTGAAGAACTTTGGTATCTGGCTGCGTTACGACTCTCGCAGCGGAACACACAACATGTACCGCGAGTACAGAGACCTGACCACATCTGGAGCCGTGACCCAGTGCTGTGAGTTTCACACACGCACACACCATCACACAGCAGGCTGCAGGGTAACCTGCGGCAGTAAACGGAGCATCAGGGGTTTAGATGTGGCCACTGTTAGGTTCAGACTGGACTTGTGTAGCTTGCAAAGGTAACTTGAGTGTCAGAAATGGGTTCAGCCTCCTAAAGAAACTCTGAAACCACCTCAGAATGGTCCAAATCAGCCGAGCAGATGCTGAACTGTCTTCCACGCTATGCTAATTTACATAAATGCTAAACATGCTGGTTGGCATCTGGGAGTCTCTGAATGCTGGGAACCCTGCTGTACATTTCTATCATTAGGCTCTTAACATTTCCCCATTAAAAAGCTGCATGAGGGAGTCCTGAAATATACAGACTTTATAGCCCAGCGTTGGTTCTCCCCCTGTACTGACCATCCCGTCCCCCCTCTTCTTCCTCAGACCGGGATATGGGCGCTCGTCATCGTGCTCGCGCTCACTCCATCCAGATCATGAAGGTCCAAATAATCGCTGCCAACAAATGTCGCAGACCGGCCATCAAGCAGTTCCACGTACGTATTCAGCCTCACACCCCGCCACAATAAAAGCCCGACTCCTCCTCCTCTCAGACGTGATGTTTGTAAGATTATTGAATATGTTCCTTTGTGTTTCAGGACTCTAAGATCAAGTTCCCCCTGCCGCACCGCGTCTTGCGCCGCCAGCACAAACCCCGCTTCACCACCAAGAGACCCAACACCTTCTTCTAAACGTTTACTGAGGGAAGAATAAAAGATCTGATCGTGGAAACAACCCCGTCTCTGTCTTTATTTTGTATGTCCTACACAATATATAAGCAGGGTTAATAACTATACCTGTATTTTTTATATATATACTTAAAAGTACAGTCCGATGCGTTTGAAGGACCTTAATATACTCTTGTTGTATTTTCAACAGAGTTTGTATAAAATCCTGATTAAAAACCTACAGTAAACTACATTCGATGCTGTGGGTTTGTATTCAATCATTTTCCTGCTGTGTATGAGCCTCTCAAAGGCTTCTCACACAAACAGCTTCATCAGAAACAGCAACGGTTAGCGGAGGAAGAATAGGACTGCACAAATATAAAAATAAAACTGCTTTAAGGTAACTATAACATAAATATAGCAACATTTACATGGAAGTTCAGGTATACCTGTAGAAATTGAAATGTGCAGGAAAGATAAGCTCTGGACCTGTAGGATCTCTCCTCCAATGGGAGGGCTGACAGCAGCTGTCTCAACCAATCAGTGATGAGCTGAGCTTTACCTTCTGATTTAATTTAGAAAAACAATAAAGCTTTATTTTCCAGTGTTTTACCAGGCATCAAACATCAACATTTAACGTGTTTTAATATCTGTTTCCGTTAAAATGCAGGTTTTTCATCTACATAAATCCATGTCTAAATCCAGAACCATTGTTAAACTCTCTTAATCTGTACCATATTAAACTGGGCACTCTTCAATTTGTTTAAAACCTTTAAACGATGTATTTACCTCTTTATTTAAAGTGTAAAAACAAAGAAATGGGTTTTATTCTCTTCCCATGGTGGTGTGCAGCAGCTGCAGTTACAGTGTGTCCGCGAGGGGTCGCTGGTGTCCACCACATGGAGCTGCTCTCAGGTACAGGTGATTCACACACAGCTGCAACACACTCAGTCAGTGTCTTCACTTAATGAGCCTGAGGGATTAAAATAGACTAACTATTCTGTGTTTAAATCCTGCTGCGAGTTTAAAAGTCACTATGAAATAAGAACACCGTTTATAAATCCTTATCACTCCTGGAATCACAGGACACTTAAACTCAAAGGAACAGTGAGCTGATCAAAGGGCGTTAACCTGCAACTAATTAAAACATCAGGTCACTTTTAAAGTCATTCAACGACAAAAAGTCAAATATCTACGGGTTTCCTCTGCAAAAGAAACATTTATGGTAATGATATGTGTAAAACAGTTACTCAGCTGTGAACTGGGCCAAAGGGACTTGTTTTCAGTAATGTTATTTAAAAAGCAAGTTACTGAAACTAATCCCATCAGATCCTCAGAAATTAAATAAAAACAAAGCATAAATAATGTTTTGATTTCTCCAAACTTCTCCTAATGTTCTGTATCTTGAGCCAGAGGAGGTCAAATAAGTCATGACTTCAAACTAAACGTTAAATCCCTTCTTCCTGCATTAAATAGGCCGCTGTCTCTAAAATATGAACCACTGCTGGATCTGAATAATACTCTCTTTATCTGGTTATCTGTTATTTTCTGAATCTCTAAGTTAGTTTTGTGTCTCTACGTGGTCTCCTCCTCTCGCTCCGTGAATCCGTCTGGTCCTTGAGGTCGTCACCTGTCTCTTTGTGGTCAAATGACGTCATATTTTACTCATGTTTTGCTTCTGCTCGTCATTTTTCGTTGGGATTTGAGTCACTTCAGCTATGTTGTGTCTGTCTACTGGGTGGTTGCTCTTTCTCCCTAACAACAAATCATTACCTCTGACCCGCTCTGAGGGAAACATGAGATATCTTTACATTATTAATGCCGTTTTCAGAGTGTGTGTGTGTGTGTGTGTGTGTGTGTGTGTGTGTGTGTGTGTGTGTGTGTGTGTGTGTGTGTGTGTGTGTGTGTGTGTGTGTGTGTGTGTGTGTGTGTGTGTGTGTGTGTGTGTGTGTGCGCGCAGTGGTGGGTGTTCTGCAGAGAGGACCTCACTCCTGGTGGAAAACATGCTGTCCAGTGACTCACGGTCATAAACAGAGATGTGAAATCATTACTGCGCGCGCTCTGCAGCCGGAGGAATGCGCGCGCGGGATCTGATGGCGGGAGAAAGCGTGCAGCCCCGCCGCGTGCTGCAGCTTTTTCCACTCCTTAAAGAGCCCTTCTGACAGGAGGCAGCGCCGCACAAAGAGCCTCAGTGCTTCACCCGATGCAACACTCTGTCATGTTCGGCCGGTTCACTGCGGGCGGTAAGAGCGGTGACGCGGCGGGGGTCCCCGCGGGGCTCATTGTGCGGGGGCCCACCGCCAGCAGGCCGCTAAAGACAGAGCTCCAGAAGCAGGGTTTAAGGCAGGACACCCCGCTGCACCGGGGTGCAGCTTAACAACTACAGAGCCAGACACAACAAGTACAGAACCAGACACAAAAAGAGAAACGGAACATGTCCAGAAAGATGTTAGAAACTGAGAGGGACTCAACCCCCCCCCCCCTCTCTGGAGTGATAATAAGGACCCTCTGCTGGGGAGCCTCACGTCCAATAGTCTGTTTGAGGAGGAGGAAAAGTCCCCCTCTTCCTCCTCTTCTTCCTGCTCTTCTCTTGGACCGGCCTTTCATCCGTTAGCCCGTTAGCAGTGACTCAGCCTCAGTTGGTTCAGCGCGCTCGTTAAACTCGTTAAGCTGCCGGCCGCCGCTGTTTGCTCTGCTAATTGGAACCCATTATTCAATTTGTCCGTTTGGGGAAGAGATGTTTGGATAGCTGTGGAGGACAGAGAGAGGAACCAGATCCTGGATCCAGAGAGGGGCCCAGAGGAGGCCCAGTGAGAATAAAGTCAGGAATAAAGGACTCAGGATCCAGGACTCAGGATCCAGGACTCAGGATCCAGGACCCAGGACTCAGGATCCAAGACTCAGGATCCAGGACTCAGGATCCAGGACTCAGGATCCAGGACTCAGGATCCAGGACTCAGGATCCAGTACTGTCCAAAAATGTAAGTTTAAAGTAGACCCGGACCTTTAATAAAGAAAGAAAGCAGAACTTTAGTGTTTCTGATTCATTTCTCTTTCTATACACGTTGGACACGTCCCCTGTGGCCGTCTGGCCTCCAGCGTCATGAGGTTTTGTTTTTATCCTGAAAGGTGTTAACATGCGACAGAGAACCAGCTTTTCATCGAGTGAAGGGTCTGCAGACACCATGGCCTCCTCTCCTTCCTGTCTCTGATCAATGGACTCCTGTGTTCCTGTGAGACACAAGAGAGGACAGACGGTCCGCCCTGCACTCCATCTTCCTCTCAGCACACACACACACACACACACACACACACACACACACACACACACACACACACACACACACACACACACACACACACACACACACACACACACACACACACACACACACACACACACACACACACACACACACACACACACACACACACAGCTGGCTTTGATACCTGACGTTAGCACTGCATGCTAATGGTGAGGCTAGCCCCTGTGGATTCTTCTTTGTCACTCCAAACTAAAACTCAGTACTGACAGTGACTGTTTTGCCCAAAGTTTAACGTCTTATACTTTATGCAAACAAGGCCACATTTTTCCTAGACTTTCTGTAGTTTTTTTGGGGGGGAAATAATGACAGAAACTGTGATTAGCACTTCATACTAACGTGAGGATAGCTCCCTTTCATTGTCAATGGGACACTTAGAACATTCATTTGAGATGCAGCTTAACAAACTGCTATTTGGCAAGTGTGTGAGTCCTTCAAGGAGAAGTTCATTCCTCCAGGAGGGACTCGGAGTAGAACCGCTGCTCCTTCGCGCTGAAAAGAGCCAGTTGAGGTGGTTCGGGCACCTAGTGAGGATGCCTCCTGGGCACCTCCCTAGGGAGGTGTTCCAGGCACGTCCAGCTGGGAAGAGACCGAGGGGTAGACCTAGGACCAGGTGGAGGGGTTATATCTCTTCGCTGGCCTGGGAGCGCCTTGGAATCCCCCAGTCTGAGCTGGTTGATGTGGCCAGGGAAAGGAAAGTTTGGGGCTCTCTGCTGGAGCTGTTACCTCCGAGACCCTGACGGAAAAGCAGGAGAAGGAAGATGGATGGATGGATGGATGGATGGATGGATGGATGGATGGATGGATGGATGGATGGATGGATGGATGGATGGATGGATGGATGGATGGATGGATGGATGGATGGATGGATGGATGGATGTGGATGGATGGATGGATGGATGGATGGAGGGGATGGATGGATGGATGGAGGGATGGATGGAGGGAGGGATGGATGGATGGATGGATGGATGGATGGATGGATGGATGGATGGATGGAGGGATGGAGGGATGGAGGATGGATGGAGAGTCTTTCAAACATCATAATACAAGTCTATATGATGTGTCATCACTTGGTACAACAATTTGAGGATTGATAATCAGATTTCTGACCACCAAAATCTCTCCACAAATGTTTTGAAATGTGGAGATTTCTGCAAGACTTCTTCCTGAAAGCTAACATGACATATAGAATATCAGTATAGTCACACTAGCTTTAATATTAGCCAGCTAGCACCTCCTAAAGACAGTGAAGAAGGCCTCAGTCTGAGGTCAGGCTGGCGGCTCACATCGTGTCGGATATATATTTAATAAAACACGAGCGAGCGGGGGAGCAGGAGGAGCTGCTGACGGACGCTGACTGATCTCACTCCTCCTGTCATCACTGCCTCCGTCCTCCCTCCGGAGAAACGATGGAGGGAGGAAGGAGACCAGCCATCTGCAGAGACCCCGTAAAAAACATCCAGGGACAGGAGGTGGGAGGAGTGTGTGTGTGTGTGTGTGTGTGCGTGTGCGTGTGTGTGTGTGTGTGTGTGCAGAAAGGTAAAAGTGGAAATAATTACACGCAGGTCTTGAGCGTTCTCACGGCTGCAGCCCGCACACGAATCCGGACGGAGAACACCTCGGAGCTGTGTGGCCAAGAGGATTTCTCCCCCGAAAACTCATCAGTGTCTTCAGTATCTGTGCCGGTATAAAAACACACTTTATCTGATAACTAGTTCCAGGTAGAGACTCTTCAAACTCATATTTATCCAGACGTTGAAGGAGCAAGACACCTGCAGATTTAAACTAAACACAGATTAAAGTAGAATAAAATCCCCTTCACCTGCAGAGGACCTTTAGAGCTCATCCAAACAGGAGAGCGGGGATGAGCGGTGATGAGGTATGAGTCGCGTTACAGATCTCAATTATACGTACTTAAAGATTAATTGAGTAAAGCCATTAAAAACTCTCCCATAATATTCTGAACCCATTTGTAACCAAAAAAGTGTGGAAAATGTTTCATATGCAAGATTGATATTCTATTTAAACAAGAGTGGGTTTTAATGTCATGCTCGCTATTTACACAACGTTTACTTTATTTATGCTAAATACATTCTGTGAGAGCAAATGGGTTCAACCTGCAGCTACTTACCAAACAGCAAAACAACTATGTAAAATGTGTGTGTGTGTGTGTGTGTGTGTGTGTGTGTGTGTGTGTGTGTGTGTGTGTGTGTGTGTGTGTGTGTGTGTGCAGCTGTTTCCACTGATTGCAGGTTTTAATGAGAGAACTCAGATCACCTGCTGCAGACTGATTACCTGCAACATCACCAAACAATGGAAAGGGATTTAAAGTTCATGCAAACATTCACCAACAGATGCAAAACAACTAAAGCTGGAAGTGAAATCTATCATAACTGATCAAAAACAATGACAAGTAGATGCAAACATTCACAAAAAGGTCGAAACAATTGAATTAGTTTGAAAAAATAAAGATAAAAATGAATATTTTGCAAGAAGAAATAAAACAGTGCTGAGAAACAACCAGATCAGATGCATAGCAATCATTGTGGTGGAAACTTCTGAAGCAATGGAGACCAGAGAGAGGCTGGAGAGCAGGAACTTGATGGCAAAACCCTGTTGGGTTTGTTCGGAGTTACGGCCGGAGAATTGACAAGACAGTTACTGTAGACACGAGATGCCACAGCGGTTGCCAAACCAATTCTGAAGATCTCAGGGAGGTTTTAGCTAGTTCCAATAGGGGATTAAATATTCTTAGAGCAGCAGACTAAACAAGCTCAGACGATACGTCTAACTAAAACTGTCATCTAGGTCACAGATAAGGTGTTTACCGGAGCGTCTGGGGCCAGATAAACTGCAGCTGGCTGTGCCTAAACAATAAAGCCAATCTTAGGTCAGCATGAGCTCGTACCCACTGTGGGAACAACAAGGCTTCAGAAGCCCAGGCTGCCCCCCTTAATGAAGACAACAGCACCTGCAAGCCCGTAGAGCCAGGTCAGAGGAGGACAGAGAGGAAGGACACAACTGGCTCACTTGAAAACAAGCAGTACACAAGCAGCTGTGAAGAGACCGATGGTCACGTGTGTGAAGAGGTCACAGGCCAGAGCGAAAGGTCACAAGTTTACACAAAATATTCCCCAACAGACATCCAGATGTTTGGTCTGGGCACACAATTGGCAGGGCTCAATCCGAGAGGCGGGACAAACGGTTGTCTATCAAATTCCATCTGCACACAATAGGATAGTGCTACAACCAATCAGAGCAACGAAGAAGGTGACGCAGTCAGAGCGACGGAAAAGAGTCCATGGACAACTGGTCCGCGTATGGTGTGTTGTGTGTTTGTGCCGATTGGAAAGACTGCTGTTCGCCAGCAGCAGCCATCTTCTGTATTTACAAGTAGCAGAGACCGGCAGGTAGGGTGACCAGGTAGGGTGGCCAGACGTCCGGTCTGGCCACCCTACCGGCAGGGACTACACGCGGAACGGTCACAACTCTGTCGTCGTGTGATTGTCCTGGGCGGGTTAGGGTTTTGCAGCTTGCGAGCTAACGACGAGTTTCTAGGCTGAACCCTGACTGCAAATTACATTTGCTACCGCTAGGGCGCGCCTAGATTTCTAGGCTATAGCAATCACACAACGACTGAATACATATGCACCGTTATCACAAAGCACTGCAGAACGACTTCAGGGAAACACATTTTGATTGTTCAAACTCTGGATCTGCACTCTTATGTCTGGCAGCAGCAGATCGTGTAACCTCTGATTGGTTCCTCCCTCAGCGGTATCTCCTCCTGAGCTCCTCCGGGCTGCAGGGCTCCACTCTGGGATCGTCCCCGCTCTCTGAGCCCTGTCTCTGGTCGTGGAGCTCTGTGCTGACAGCTCCTCCTCCTCCTCCTCCTCCTCCTCCTCCTCCTCCTCCTCCTCCCTGTTGTGATTGCTGCAGGAAGCTGAAACGCGACTCGAGGACCTGAAGACGGACGGACGAGGGAGGATCAAAGACCCGTGTCCTGAAATCACATCCAGATGAAATCCATGAGGAGAATCCCTGTGATGCTAAGCTAACGCCGCAGTGCTTCATCACCCAGTGATTGGCTCCTCTTGTACTCATTCTTCACTTATAGTTAGTAGTTTTGCATCCTCACGTGCATGTTTGCATTTACTTTAAGTCATGTTTTGAATTATTTAGCTAATATATTTAGTCGTTTTGAACCTTTTGTGATTCCTCTGCATCAACTTTTAATCATTGTTTAGTGTTTACCTTTTCTGGTTGTGTTTGCTTATACGTTTAATTATCTTGCATCTTTTATGTCTAATTCTCCTTTTGTATTTCGCTGTGTGTGTTTTCATCTACTAAGTCTGAAACGTTTCTTCGCTATATGTTGTTAATCAGGCTCTCCAAACCCTGGCCTTATTTTCCTCTCATAAACATTTCAGCTTCCTGCACCATCTTCCTCCTTGGGTAGAGTGTTGAGATGCACAGATCAAAGGGCGGAGGACTCTTCGTCAGTCAGTGTGTTCTGAACCTCACTGCAGCAGTTAATAATAGAGATGATGAGCTCATTATGGGATATATTTGGAGATTATTAACCGTGTTTTGGGTGGAAGCGTCTCTCAGCGCCCCGCACTAATGGAGTTTATCAGGAAATCACTCTCTCTGCTTGGTTTCTGATAAAAACTCCATGAATCTGAGGACAAAAAACATGATCTACAGACTGATTAGAGCCTCTGATTTCTCCCAAGTCATGTGACTAGTTCCTTTATAGCCCAACATTAGCCGCCTTTAGCTTAGCAGTGGTTGTTCTAGCCTCTCAGCTGTGCCGGTGGGTTTGTTTTGGTGCAGCAGAGTCAGGGCTAAAGGAAAGGTTTCTGCAGAGCGATTAATGTCCGTATGTGAACCCGTGGCAGGAGGCCTCTGAGTATTTTTATTAAAGCTATTAGCATTAATGTTAAATCCTCAGCCGTGCTTTTGACTTATCTATGAATACAACTCTTTCTTCTGTCCAATGGAAAAGACAATTCGTCCTGTGGGACCAGTAAAATGTCACCATGCAGTTTTTCATCTCCATCCCCACTGGCTCAGGAGGGAAACTGAATATACATGAGGTCATAATGGCTGGGCGCTGGGAGCCCATTTAGCAGCTGATAAAAGCATTTGGGTCTCGGCCTGGAGCCCCGGGGCCCCTCACCTCATCTGGGGCCCGAACTCTGCCCGGAGACGTTGGCGACACGGGCAGATGAGCAGGATCAACCGCTGGAAAAAAGCATGGCCGGCTGCAGGAGGAGGAGGAGGAGGAGGAGGTGGTGTATTAATGGTCCGCTTTATTGCTCCTTGCTGCTAAAATAAAGAGCTCTGGTTTCATGACGGCACTTTAACTGAACGCTCCACTTCTTCTTCTGCTTCTAGCGCTGGTTCAGCTTCAGAGAGCAGCAGGGACATTTTCTGCTACTTCTACTTTACTAATATTACTCATTGCAAAGTCCATCCCACAACTGCACACACAAAACAAACCAACATTTAAGCTAAAATGACCAAAAAGAGACAAAAAACCCAAAGAAACAGCTGTGTTACAAGACAAACTGTCAACATAAACACATTAAACCCCCAAAAAGACGCAAAACAACCTAAACCCAATCTAAAATGTCTACGAAAAGTTCAAAGATGATCAAAAACAGATGCAAAACACCTCACAGTGATGCAAAAGGTCCAAACCCCGATGCAAATTAGCCAAAAATGGACAGAAATATTCACAAAGGTATGCAAAATGACTACAAAAAGCACTTTTTCTTGTAGGAGGGGGGCCTCTGCATGGCTGAGCCCAGCAGGAGAACCAGATCCTGCACTAAAGGGAAACTGATCGGCTGCTTCTGAGAAACACAGCTTCTTGTATTCCCACATTGTGCATCAGTGTTACAGTGCTACACATGAAATATCACCCCTGAGCTCGTCTCCTGCAGACTCCCAGGTTATCAACTGTCTGTTTCCTTAATCCCCAAACCCCAAACCCCTGAAACCCAGCAGACAGCCGGGAGCCTCTCCTCCTGAAACTCCAGGAATGTGAGCAGGACTTGGACAGGTAGTCTCTGCCGTCCCTCAGTAAGTGAGTGTGAGGGACGCTCTGCAGACGGCTGAAGACCTGTCGCTACGACACTCCTACACTCCTACACACTGCTTTTACCATCAGCTCTGAGCCGTGAGCTAACAGAGCTAACAGAGTCACATCAGCTAATGGAGCCAGCAGAGTTCCATCAGATACACATCTCTAGATTAACAGAGCCAACAGAGTTTACTATGAGCTAACATAGCTATCTTCATTAGCATACTCTGGGCCAGCTGAGCTAACAGAGTCACATTAGCATCTTTAAGGTAACGGAGCTAATTGAGTTACTTCGACCCTCTTCTCTGAGCTTACGCTAATGGAGTTACATCAGGCTAACATCAGCTCCTCCTCTCTGAGCTAGCAGAGTTACATCAGCAGAATCCCACACAACTCAGCCAGTAACAAAACATATCTAGTGTCATGGCTGTACTCCTCCAGCCATCTCCCTTGTGTGTGTTTCTCCTCCCTGTCCTTGCTCCCCTCCCTGTATTTGTTTGTCTTTGTGTGGATGTGGCTGTTCCTCCTGGTTCCCGGGTTCAACCTCCACTCACCTGCTGCAATCAGTTCTGCACCCTCCCACACTACACACCTGCTTCCCATCAAGCCTTCAGCTCGGCATATCGTTGTACAACCACAGTGGTTTTAACGCAAAGGTATCGCTAGCAGTAAATGGTTATGTTCCACACCGGGATTCTAGGTCTAACTTGTTTTTCCTTATGCTCCAGGACCATTACCTGCCGTCTACCCGTCACCAGCCGCCACGTCCTCGTCACTCCACCTGGATCTCGATTCCCCCACACCTTACCAACTGATTTAACTCTGTTAATTCCCTCTGCCCTATCCTGCTTTTGGGTCTACAGTGATCGTAACATCTAGTCCCTTTTAAACATTTCATGCACAAATGCGACTCCTAGCTTCAACTTGGTGTCAAACAGTGTTTGATGATTTGACCAACAACATTTCTGCTTCAGGTTTTCATTAATAACACTGTCTTGTAGTCTTCTCCTGGGAACTATCCCCTGGTCCTAAACATGGAGCACATCTCATGTGTGCAGCAGCCGGTCGTTGGTAGTGATGGAGTGTTTTCCCTCAGGCTGAAGGTGGAGGAGCTGCTGGAGCGTGGAGCAACACATGGAGCTTATTTATCTTCATGGAGCTCCAGCTACAATGAAGGGAGGTGGATGGAGGGAAATATTTTACTCACATATATTGCCATGAAACTTCCCCAGTTCATTCCTGATCTTAGGACTTCATTATTTGATATTACAAGTTGTCTGACATGTGATGTATAAATATGCTAATTAAGTGATTTTGGAGAAATCTGAAGACACAAACTGACACAATAAGGCTTTTTTTGCATTTCTTTCCTGGAAGGACTCTCCAACAGGACTCGTGCATGATTCTGAAAACATGTTTTTGTGCGTGGTGTGTTGGCCCTTCCTGTTGGGTCACGGCTCATCACGGCTCCACGTGCAGCGATATTTTTAGAGAGGAAACACCTCGAGCTCGTCCATCATCACAGAGCTAAATTTAACTCAACGTGACATCACCTCACTGACCCAGGACGACAAGAGGGAAGGTTTAGAAGACTGGAGAAACGTCTGATGAATGTTTGAATTATTCACCTGACTTCGTCAAACCCCGGTATATGGCCGCCTATCGACCCACTGATGGAGGATAGAATGGGAGGATGAAACCCTCTTTATTGTCACATACATGCACACAGCAGAGCACACACATCTGTCCTCTGCATTTAACCCATCCTAGTACTAGGAGCAGTGGGCAGGGGGATTGGAGGTGTCCGGTGCCTTGCTCAACCACAGCAGGGCCTCTCCAAGTAGCAGTCCACTTTCCATATTTCAAGTCTGTTTGGGGACTTGAACCGGCAACCCTACGATTCCCAGTCCAAGCCCCTACTGACTGAGCCACTGCTGGACATGAGCTATACGACAGCCAATTATTCACCTGTCTTTAAAGTAAAAGTAGTGCATGGACAATACAATCTGGCATTGCATGAACTGGTTTCATTTGTTGCCTGTCTTTCTTCACATTTAGTCTCTTTTGGCTGTTCATGGACGTCTACCTGGTATGTGATGTCTTTATTACACAGGTAATAAAACTCAATACAGTTAAAGTCTGTGTACCTTCTGCATAAACAGATACAAGTTAAGAAACTCACACATATAACTGCTGCGACGTTTATATCCGGGGTTAAGCTTCAATGAAAAGTCTATTAATAAATATTTGTAGTTTTTTTGTGAAAAAGAATCCCTAAACTGTTCAGCCTTGAGATTTGCTGCTTTTCTCCCTTTTATTTGATGTTAAGGTGAATCTGTTCGGACATTTAAACACATTATCTTGGATTTTCTTCAACTTTCTGACATTAAATAGATAATAGATTGGTTTGCAACGAAGATAATAGTCTGTTATGGTTGTAAGCTTGCAGTTTTATAGCCCATAATTTGCAGTGTCTTTGTTTGTGCATGTCATTTCTGCTAAAAGGTGGAGGAAAACCAAAGTACTTGGTTTCTAAAATGATCAACCTAACAAAGGTTGATCTCCATTGAGAGGAAGCATGTTTTTCATTATGATTTATGTAACAGAACATCAAGTAGCCCTCCTTAAATGCCCAGGTTTCTCAATGGGCTTCTGCGTGGAGCTACCGTTCAAACCCACCCTAATGAGATCAGCCTGTCGACTGCGTGCTGATTGGCTGTCGGACCCCCAGCTGCTTGTATTCCCAGCGGCCCCTCAATCAGCAGACAGGAAGTAGAACCTCCTGATTATTACGCCGCTCTCGCTGCATGTGGTTCTGATTTTTAGAGTGTTTTCATTGGCCGGCGGCGGCGCTGAGTTTCCTGTCACAGACACTCTTTGTGCGTCGTCCTCTCCACTTTTATTTCCTCGAACATGGAGGTAAGAGGCCGCTCGGCTTTTCTTCGTCCCGCTAATTGGCAGCCACTTTACTCCCCCCCCCCCCTCCCCCGCCCCACTGCGCTCGTTATGACAGGGTTAATGGCTTTACTGAGAGGCCTCTCAACCAATTACAGTAATCAGAAGCTGTGTGCGGAGCCACATGTCCAGGTGTAATCTATGGAGGCTTTCTTCTGCAGCAGAATAACTCCTTGTTTAAAACGTATCGACGCTGCAGCGGGGCTCGGGTTCCCCCCACGTAGGTAAAAAAAAACTTTCATTAGGAGCTTCATAAGTTAGTTCTCAGCATTATGGGTAAAATAAGCAGCGGTGAAATGATCCGGGATGCTGATTTAAATTGTGACCAGTGCCATTGTTAAACATCAGCACAATCTTTACTGAGAAATACTGTTTGAATTCCCCCTGAAGTAAGTAGCCTCACTTTTTAAGAAGCACTAGCAAAGTGGCTGTAAAGGTTGGTTTATGCTTTGTTACGAGCACGAGAGGATCCCCTGAAGGGCTGACAGGATGCAGGATGAGGGGCCCAAAGTGGCAGGGACAACAAACGACCAAAAGAGAGACAAAAAATAACCACTCATTACCTAAAACATCCAAAACAACTGGAACAATACCCACAAAGACAATAAAAGGAGCCCTAACTGGTCCCACATTCGAGGGAGTTGAACCGGTGACCTTCCAGTTCCCAAGTCCAGTTCGCCACCACCGCCAAACAGAAAACAACTTGAAAGAAACTGTCAGAATCAGAAACGAAGAGACCAAAAACAACCACAAAACTCATTATTCCCAACCCTTAATGAGCCCAAAGACGAAGTACCGTAAACTAACAAGAGGACAAAAAACTCCCATAGATCACGTGAAATATAGAAAAGAATTAAGAAGAACCCGACAGATATAAGAAACCAGTTCAAAGGGACACAAAAGTGACCATGAAGAGACCAGAAATCACAATGGCTAACACGTTGATCTCTTGAACTCTGGATTCGACTGTTTGCAGACGAGACTCTGTGTTCTGTTGAAGGCACACACTTCAGACGTCTGCGATATCTCTGTTTGTTATGAGCCTCTTCAGCTCTGATATTGAATAAATGTACACTCAAAAAAAGGACAACAAAGAGACAGAATGAGCAGACACGCTTTAAGCTTCGGAGCCTTTACACTTTATGAGGACTTTAGAAGTCTGCATTCCTTCCACTTTATGATTCACGTGTTTAAGATAATAAAGACTCACAGAGACGCGGGAACCTGTCCTCTGTATTTCCATCCTCCTCGTTCCCAGTTCCCACGAGTGATGTTCTTTAAAGAAAGTACCGGACCTGCAGCGCAGATGTTTACTGAGGCTGTGGGGTTTATTTTTAGACTGCGGCGGGGTCAGGGGTCAGATTAATGAGGCCTACACACCTTCCACATGTGTCAGGGGTCTGGAAAACCAATCAGAGGTGAGGACAGACCTCCAGGACAAAGCAAACATCCTGCGGGGACGAGGTGGACTCGTTTGCTGTTGACAACCTTTATAGGTGCCTCTAAATGATGTGCTGCAAATGACTGTACGGCTAAGAGTGTGATTAGATCTAGGACTCATATTTGGACCTCTGTGCTTCTATCTGGTGTATTTAGTGTCTTAGTGTTTGTGGGTAAACATGTCGAGGTCAAAGGTTCAAAACAAGTTGTCGAAATTCCTCTCACATCCGTCTCTTTCGGCCTCGTTTTGGATCCCTTTAAAGATATTTTACATTTTGAACTTGAGAAAAAAATGTCAGAAATTTGAAAAATAAATGCAGAAGTTTTAGGAAAAAAACTGATGATTTAAGAAAAATAAAACCATTCTAGAAAGTCAGAATTTGGAGAAAAAATCTGAACTTTGAAAAAAGAATAGAAATGAAAATAAATTGGGAAACAAAAAGTCTGACTTCTGAACATAAATGATTATGGCCTCATGAAGAAGGAGTTAGAATAAAGAGAAAATAGGGGGACAGAAGTCCACTTTTACAAAACAATCTGGAAGTTTAAAACAAAGTCAGATCTTTTAGGGAAAAATTCTGTAGTTTGAAAAGAAAATAGAAAGGAAAACAGAAAGTGTGAAAACCCTCACTTCAAAAACAACAACAATAGCGGACTGTAACGAAGCGACGGCGGCGGTCACGCTCGAGAAAGAAGGGAATCCCCGCCTGCGACGTAAGCGTGACGCATTGGTTCTTGGTTCTTGCCGGGCAGTCGAGTGGGGCCAGCTATGAACCGGTCTTCGGTGCTGAGAGCCGGCCCCACTGCAGTGGAAACAGGAAGAGCCAGAGCTTGATCAGGCTCTAGCCCGGAACCGGCCCTGGAACCGGGTTGGTGGGAAAGGGGCTTTTGGGCTCATATTCTGTCCCTTATTGTTGTGTTTTTATGAACTTATGGTCATTTTGTGTGTCTTTGGTTATTTATAATTTGAGACTCCCTGACTCCCCAAAGACCCCCTTCAGCACGTCTGTGAAGTGCTTCCTGAACTCCCTCTGTGTTCCAGAGAGCCGACGTTCTGCAGGAGCGTAACGGACCCTCAGTGAGCTCTCCTGTTTATCCTGTCAGATATCTTTGTTTTCCACATAAAGCCGGCGTGTTGTTTCCATGTCGCTGCAGCCGGTCTCTGCAGAGGAAACTCTGGGAAATCCCCCCCCCCCCCCCACTTGCCCTCTGACACATGTCCCCCTCCTCAGTAATTGCTCCAATTACTTTTCCATAACAGCCCTGAAACACTTATGTGTGTGTGGCTAGAATAACACTTTCCACAGGAACACTCGTTCATTCATAAGGTCCGAGGGGGGGGGTCCTCTGCTGAGGGGGTATCCTCTGCTGACGTCACGCCCTGAGATCTAAGAGATTTACATCAGGTTTAAGGTGAGGGGGGGGGTTCCTGAACTCTGAGCATGGACGCATCATGAGACAATGGGCCCCTGGGCAAATACATGCAGAGGCCCCCCATCTCAGATCAGATGGCTTGGGTTGGCTTGGCTTGGGTTGGGTTGGGTTGGGTTGGGTTGGCTTGGCTTGGCTTGGCTTGGCTTGGCTTGGCTTGGCTTGGGTTGGGTTGGCTTGGGTTGGCTTGGGTTGTTCTTACTCTTTTTTGTTGCTTGGCGTCTGGTTTCAGTCTTTTCCTGTCAGATCGTTTTTGCGTGTCTTCGTGGACGTCTTGCATTTCTTCTTGCCTGTTTTTTTTTAGTGCAGACAAACACTGATTAAGGAAGTCCTGCAGTACTTCAGCCTGTGTGTGCAGACCTTAAATAACTTTATCAATACCCCGCTGTGAGGATGACATCATGGTAAACACTCTGATTTGATTGGCTGATGGGAGATAAGGAAGCCGCTGAAGGTCTTATCATGGCGTGGCGACAGCTGAAGTCACACCCATCTGAAAACGCAGAGCCCGGCACGTAGCGTCGCCCACCGACAGAGGAGAGGTCGGAGGTCGTCTCTGAGCTTTGGGGTGGTTCATGATTGAGATACTGATCAGAACAGGAAGTCTTCGTTCTCCCCGCAGTCTGCAGCCTAATTAAAGACTAGGAATGACCAACAATGGAACACAAACAACCAGAAAGAGACGTGAACTGTCTGAATATGATTAGTATTGACTTCTGGAGTGCTTGCGTATCACTCCTCACACTACTGGATCCTCTGATAATCAGCACCTGTTTATTTAGAAGCAAACCCCTCCTTTATGTCCGGTACCTGGATGACATCTTTGGCCTATGGCCTCACTCCCCCGATGGCTTTATGGCTTTCACGGACACACTCAACTCCCATCACCCTCAAACATACCCTTCAACCCCTCACAGTACAGTTCCTGGACACCCGCGTCTTCTTCCGTGAATCCAGCGACCTGACCAAAACACTTGCTACCAAAGAGACGGACCGACATGCACACACGTACAGAGGCTTAGTCAAAATCACAGCTGATCCGCTTCCACAGGATCTGTACCTTCACGGAGGATGAGGAGTGTCCACTGAAGAGATAAAGAAGTCCCGTCTGTCCACCAATGAGACGCTGAGGCTGAGGGTTGATAAAGAAGTCCCGTCTGTCCACCAATGAGACGCTGAGGCTGAGGGTTGATAAAGAAGTCCCGTCTGTCCACCAATGAGACGCTGAGGCTGAGGGTTGATACAGATCTGAGGAAGTGAGAGGTGTCAGTGTTGCTCAACACTCAGCAGGAAACCTCAGAGCAGAATGGCTGCAGTGATCAAACACAATATTCAGCGCTCTTCAAAGTCTCACTGACTCACCAGCAGAGCTGTAAAGTTACTAAGTACATTTACTTAGGTATAACTTCAAACTAGCTGCACCTTTACCAGCTCTGAGAACACTTCAATGATCAATCATTATAAAACATATCAGAGATATTATTCTGAAATGGACCAATCAGACAATGACTACTTTGACTGTCGCTACTTTAAAGTGGACCTTCCACTGAAAGCAGTGGTTCCCTGTCGCTTTTGAGTGAGATAGGTCGATATGAGTCTGTGAACTGCTGTATGCAATAACCAATGAAAGAAAATAGGCGGAAGGTATGGGCCAGGCTGAGGTCTCCGTCAGTGAGTCGTAGAAAGCGTCGTTATTATTCATGGCTCCGCCCACTTGGTTTGTAACCGCCCATAGAACTTTTGACAGAACCAGGCAGAACGAAATCCGGTGACTAGCAGACCCGCTTGTCAGACTCGATAATGGCAGAACGACAACGGGCCGGTTTTTATGCCAGAACAGAACTTCTACACTGCATGCCTTGCCCCAGAATGTTGATTTGAGGGATACATGGCTACAGGTAATGTTTGGAAGAATACCAGAACCCTATGGTCCCAGAACAGTCCTGTGTTCGTCGCATTATGAAGAAGATGACTTCGTCAACTTTGGGGAATACAAGAGGCTTTGTATCAAGGTTGGTTTTGAAACTGGAACTGTGCCGTCCGGCGGTCGCCCACCGTTTCACCTGCAGGAAGGATACCGCTTTTATTGGACTCAGTCCATTTGGTCAATGCTAGCATGAACAGTCAATGTAGCACTAGCTAGAAGCTAGTTCTCCTATCTGTTCAGAATAAGCAGCTAGCAACTAACCCTTCGGACATAGCTTCATTTCACGAAGCTAAACGCACCGCAGAAATATCCAGATATGGTTGGTGAAGAACAAGAGTCAGCTGAGGTGATGAGAGCAACGGCCAGGCTTTTACTGACCGTGTTGACATGAGCTCCATGTGGAGTCGCCATGAGAGCAGCTGCTGCAAATTAGGATTAGCTTGTAAAAATAATGTATACATACCTATCTGAGATAATGTACCTATGCGAGGTCTGTAAATATCATAGTTTCAACCCAAAATGTGACACGGAACAGGAGGTTGACAGCTGGGGTCTTGTCTGTAGCGCTTATCCAATCAGAGAAGAGGAGATGTACATATTGAATATTCATGAGACACGCTGCCGTCTTCTCTGCCAGGCTTCATGGACTTCAGAATGGCATGAAATAAGCGATCCAAGGCATTTCCG